>NC_045479.1:42358015-42658341 GCF_009650955.1 Corvus moneduloides | reverse complement strand
TGATGTTTGTGGTGCAACAAGCACCAGCATATTACAGAACTTGAGGAGAGCTCTACTCCCATCCCACATCTCATTTCTTATAGTGAAGTTGATTGGAAAGCATATAGGACAGGATGTTGTGGAAATGATTGTGTTCAGGAAAACAGCAGGCATCAAGGTCAAATTGTCAAGATCTAAAAAAATACAAGAAAAGAGGGATCCAGAGAAAAGAAAACCCAAATAAATATGTATGCTCACCATATATATGAAATATAGGGTATCATTATTCTTTAAGGAAACAGTGTGAATAATTTGTGCTGCATAAGTATATACATTTTGGAAAGGTAATAGGACAGATTATATAAATACAAATTACATTCATTTCATTCTGCATCATAAATGATGGCATCAGAGATGTCAAAAGAAAGACCTTTAGTTTTCTTGACTGGTGGATGAACTGAAACAACTCTCTCCTTTTTCTTTCTTCAGTACTGATAGTAACAAATCCTAATAACATTAGGACTTTGATGAACCATTAAGATTTCAATTCCTACTATGCATATTCACATTAAATGGTACTTTAGTCTGTGCAGAGCTGAACAGTTATTGGGAAAATTTGCAGAATAAATGCAGAGATAATATAGATTATTACACTTACCTTTAATAAGTGTTTTGAATGTATTTTAAGGGGGTTTTTTTAATAAAAAGTTGTAAACAAGGGAAAAAGCAAAATATGGAAATCGGGCTGGGAAGATTTATGGAGTAAGGCTTTGTTCAACAAGAAAATTGGAGAGACTGAATCTTGTCTTGAAAACTAAAGTCAGATTAAATGACGTACAATAACTATTATACTGCATTATATATGTGGGTCAATAATTTAATAATATATATTGTCTACAAGTGCATTTTAACAAGAAAGGAAATGTTTATAAGGAGAAATAATAAATATTATTGGACCATGTATATTAGTTGGAGAAAAAGAATAAAAAATCTTTCAGACTGAACTCCTTTGAATAAACCATCTTGTGTAGCACATGAAATGTACACATACACACACACATCTCCAAGCATCATGTCTACTGTTCTCAGCACTTTTCTGCCTTTTGCAACACATAAACTTCCACAAGATGAAATATGATAGCTGCTGTATAAATAAAAGGAACTCTGAATTTGGGTGAAAGAGCATACTTTCATCTCCTAAATTGAGCACAGGGAAGGACTTCCAATAATTCACAGTGGATGATATCACCTGAGTCCTACTGTGGTAGTTTCCTGAAGGTGGAAAATAATGTGCTTTGACATCATCTACCAAAAAAAAAATATAAAAATCAGTCCAACCTTGTTCTATAGGCACTTCTTATGTCAAGCAGCGCCTGTGATTTCCATCGAGAACTGTCTAAAAATAAAAACAATAACAATTTAAAAACAAAATCCCAACAACTGTGGAGCCACTTCACAGCATAATATCACACTTTCAGGCATTCATTTTGCTGGCTTCTCTTTCACTGATGTACCCAGAAGTCTAAGAAAATTGCTTGCTAACAAGGTTAGTGTCTCAAATTAAACTAAACACTTCCTGCAATAGTCTAGGAGGTACAACAACAACACACTCATCCTTCTGGACTTAGTTTTGAAATAGTAACGTGACTTCCACCTAGGATATGCCAAAATGAGGATGTGTTTCCAGACAACAAAGTCAATCACTGAAAAAAATGATACAATAAAAGCAAAACACACAACAGAATCTGGAACTTTTTCAAAAAAAATGTATTTTTGGGACATCACTGAAGAGCAGAAATTCTTGTTTATCTAATCAAGTAAAAATAATGTATTGTCATTACCATGACTTAGGGTGGAGTCAGTGAGAGAAAAAACTACTGGACCTAGAACAGGAAATGGTACCTGGAATTCCTGGAGGTGTTTTTACAGACCTAAGTGTATATAGAGAAGTGTTGAGGATCCTGATGAAGGAATTATTTCTCCTTCTCTAGCATTTTTGCTAAAGTACATTAACCTTTTATTACCAAGTATCTGTCTTTACTGCAAATCTGAATATTAGAATTTTTGTGATGTGTTTTGTTTTCCTTTGGTTTCAAACAATACACAAATCTCCAACATGAAAAAAGTGAGAAATGCTGCCCCCTTTAAAAACACAGAAGACAAAGGTTTTTAGCAGGGTCAACAATCTGCCACTTATCTGTTGATAAAAGGGAACTTCCTTTGTGGAATTCTATTAACCCCTTTACCAACCTGCCAATAATGTCTTTCTCTAGAAATCTAGTTTTATTTATTTATGGTCTGCAGAGTGTATTTTCTTCTCCACCAATTAAATAGAACAGCTCTGGCAGGTTAACCATATATATGAAATTTCAATAAGTTGTCATAAAGAATGTATTTGATGTTCAAATTAAAATATGCTTTGCAATGTAAAAGCAAGCACATTAAATTAAAAAGTGTATTTTAAATGTCTTTCACATTTGTAGATACGTAACAATTTACACATACTGAAAATACAGGGCTGGTTTTGCACATAATGTTGGAAGACCTACCTGCTTAAATTTCTCTTTAATTTTTTTGAATGATCACCTCATTAAAATATACAAAGTATGATTCACCACAAATCCCATTTCTTTACTACTCAATCTTCAAATATATTTATCTAAATATAGTTAATAGATCTAGTAAATACTTTTTGTCTTTTGAGTTTGCGAGCTGGTTTATTTTGCAAATATTGAATTTAATGTCTATTTAATGGACTGGAAGGGATACTGAGGAAGTTCACAGGCAATACAAAACTGGGAGGAGCTGTTGACTCCCTCGAAGTCAGGGAGGCCCCACAGAGAGACCTCAACAAGTGAGAGGGCTGAGTGATCACCAGCTGTGTGAAGTTCAGCAAGAGAAAGTGCTGGGTTTTGCACCTGGGGTAGGGCAGCCCTGAATGTAGGTACAGGCTGGGTAATGAGGTGCTGGAAAGCAGAGCCCTGGAAAGGGACCTGGTGTCCTGGTCGAGGGGAAGTTGAATGTGAGTCACCAGTACCCTGGCAGCCAGGAGGGCCACCCTTGTGCTGGGGTGCAGCAGGCACAGCATCGCCAGCCAGGGAAAGGAGGGGATGGTCCCGCTCTGCTCTGCACTGGGGCGGCCTCACCTCGAGCGCTGTGTGCAGTTTTGGGAGCCACAGTACAGGAAAATATATTAAACTCTTAGTGTGTCCAAAGGAGGGCAGCAAAGATGGTGAAGGGCCTTGAGGCAAAGCCATGTGAGGAGCAGCTGAGATCATTTGGACTGTTAAGCCTGGGGTCAACAAGACTGAGGGGAGACCTCGTTGCAGTCTGCAACTTCCTCATGAGGGGAAGATGAGGGGCAGACACTGATCTCTGCTCTGTGGGGACCAGTGACAGGACCCAAGGGAATGGCCTGAAGTTGTGTCAGGGGAGGTGTAGGTAGGATATCAGAAAAAGATTCTTTGCCCAGAAGGTGGTTGGGCACTGGAACAGTCTCCCCAGGGAAGTGGTCACAGCACCAAGCCCGGTGGAGTTCAAGCATTTGGACAATACTCTTGGGTACATGGTGTGACTTGTGGGCATGGCTCTGTGCAGGGCAAGGATTTGGACTCAATAATGCTTTAGGATGCCTTCCAACTCAGCTCATCCTGTGATTCTGTAAAAAACCAAGAAATCTTATTTTTGTTTTGAAATTGGAAAAAAAATATATATATAAAAAGAATATTTGCATGCAACCGTAAGAGACCTGAACAGAGTTGGGGAGAATTCCTAACTTTGCTACTGTTCATTCCAGTAGGGCAAAGCACTTCACAGACTTAGGTTCAACAAAGTTTAAAAGTGTAAGTCAGTCTCACCTAGTCTTGAGCATCTGGACTGGTTTTGACTGGGATAGAACTAAATTTATCTGTAGTAGCTTTTATGGGGCTGTGTTCTGGGTTTGTGCTGAGAACAGTGTTGGTAACACACAGGGATGTTTTTGCTACTGACACAGAGTCACGGCCTTTCCTGTCTCTCACCCTACCCCACCATGAGTGGGCTGAGGGTACACAAGAGGCTGGGAGGGAATACAGCCAGGACTGCTGACCCCAGGTGACCCAAGAGATATTCCTGACCAAATGGCATCATGCTCAGTATATAAATCTGAAGGGAAGAGGGAGAAACTGGGGGAGTGGTGGCATTTGTCTTCCAAGAATCCGTCATGAAAGACGGAGCCCTACTTTCCTGGGGATGGCTGAACACCTGCCTGCCCATGGGAAGTGATGAATGAATTCCTTGTTTTGCTTTTGCTTATGTGTGCAGATTTTGCTTTACCTATCAAACTGTCTCTCTCTCAACCCATGAGTTTTCTCACCCCTATTCCACTAGGGCAAAGTGAGCAAGTGGCTGTGTGGGACTTAGTTGTTGTCTAGGGTTAAACCATGACACCATCCAAAGTCCAAAAGCTAAGCCCAAGCTCTTTTATACCCCAATAATCAATGGGAGACAGAGAACCATCCATATGGTATCTATTCCTGTTACAATAAGGCACATTACACCTCCTAATAAGATACCCTTTGTTTTGCCAGAAGGACCATCTACCTGTTTTGAGGTAAATCAAGAGTCACACCTGGCTGAACATGTACTCATCAGACCAGCCTGACTCTCTGTATCCAGAAAATGAGGCTACTGGATCTGCTCAGTCTCTTTAGCCTTTTAATAAATAAAGGATGAACTCTACAAAAGAATAGTTCCTCTCCGTTATTCTAGAAATGGGGCTATCTATCTATCTTTGTTAGCAATGGGATTCACATTATTGTGGGAGTTTGTATTTAACACAGGTAAACTAAACTGGAAAATTTTCACCTGACACATTTTGCCAATTAAAGATGAAAACACGTTGTTCTTTTGGTTAAATGATGGAATCAATAGAGAAATTATCTGGTGTAATGGTAAAAAGAAAGTCAATTATTAATGTGCAAATACGATACTCTACAGCAAAATTTAAAAATTAAAAATGCAACAGAATGCAACAGAAATGATAGAATCTTAATTAAGGCTGGTAATTTTTTTGTCTTTATAATATAAAAAGCTAATAAAGTATTGTAGATAATTTATTAGAGGAGCTTGTTATTAACTGAAAAAAAAAAAATAAAATTCCATTCTCTCTGCGCAATTTATTTTGCCTGTAATTTTGTCAGGTTTGACAGGAAGAATGTGCATTGGGTCATATTTACTTGAGATTCACATGAAGACCTAAAAAGCCTTCCCAGCAATGAGTCAAAAGGATGATATTAGTTTCAAATTCTATTGTGACTGTTTGGCTTTCCTTTAGAAGCCCATCTATACCCCAGCCCAGCAAACTAGTCTGGTGAGGTCCGTGAGGACTAAACATGTGCCACATGTTGGAAAACAGGTACTCTTACTTTAGTGAATAAACACAGCTGTGTCACTGAACTTCCACAAAACAGGTGATAACAGTATTGTTCAGAGCTGATCTCTGCTTAGCTTGCTATATTTCTGCAGAGCTAACTTTCTTATTCAGAAGAAATATGAATTATATAATGGTAGAGAGAAGGAAAGGAATAAGGAAAGGAAACTTCAATAAAACCTGAAATGTAATTATCATAGTAATTTTTTACCTATTTCATCCCAGGCAGACATACAAAATGGACACTAAAGTGAAAATTTGGGTAGCAGAAATCTTGATATCTAGTAATTTGGAAGATGCTTTATTTCACAATATTTTAAAAATACCTCAATCATGATGCATATATTTATGATTCAGAGGTAACCACAACTCAAGGTAGATGGTCTATACTTAGTAAAGCTAATTTCAAAGGACCATGAAAAATACCAACTTTTAAACTATGGATGGAGTAAGTACAGTGTCCATGACACTTTCAATGTCTTCCTGACTAAATTGTTGCCCAAGTAATGTGCTGTGTGAAAAGTGTTTTTAGTTATCTGTATGTTTTTAAAATAATCTCTTGAAGCACTGTCATGTTACCCAGCTAAGGTGTCAATATATTTGGTGTCAAAATACATTTGGCTCCAGATCACCCTCTTTTTCTCCCTCTTCACACATCCACCCTTGTCCTTGTTTAATTCACTGGAAAGCAGTAAGCATCAACAGGTGCTTTACCCAACACTTCAGATATAGTGAACCATACCCTGAGAATGCCAGTCTCTCTATATTAGACTAGAAAACGTCTCAGCAACTGCTCTAAATCACTGGCCCTGATTCAGGGCAGTGCAATTCCACCCTCCAACCCTACTGATTTTATCAGCCTCTGAAAGGAAGTCACAGTGCACCTGATTAATGTGCTTAAACTCAATAGTCTTAGTAAACTTTATCACATGGTGTGTGAGATGCTAATAAATCTTTACTGAGTAGTGCACTCCCTGGTACACATATTTACTGTATTACCACAAAAATATATGACATTTATGTCATCGGCATATTGAGGATACCACATAACGATTTGATAACCATCCAACCATTCATACAGTACTGCAAATAGTCATGGTAAGTTCAAATCTCTGGAGGAAAAAACATGTAATAATCAAACCTGCATACAGCTCATGGCTTTACCTGACTACAGTTGAACCTCTTGTGTAATATAGCTGTCAAGGTTCTCGGCTTGGAAAATCATTCCCATTTCTCAGTGCACCTAAATGTGTTTGTCTTCAAGCACATATTCTATACTGCACAGTGCCTCAAGCATCTTAGCCCACCTAAAGATAAGGCCCCTACATTTGCAATTCTCTAGTCTGACTACAGCTGATGTGGCAGTATTTTCCCACTTTTGTTCCCATGTTGGTTTTCTCATGTTATTCTCATGGCCTTGCACCTGCCAACTCCAATGTTGTAATTTTGGCAGATTCTCATGAGAAGCTACTTCCACTGGCATGAGGAACATCTCCCCTATCCCCTCCCCTGTCCCTGGTTTTGTAACTGGTAGTTTATACTGCAGGAATACAGCATTAGTGAGTAACATTGCAGATAATTTTCATAAACCACTGACAAGCATTACCCAACAACATGCAGGCCCAAAACTCAGAAAACCAATTTGTATGTAACACTTGTACCTAATTAAGCATGCTCCCATCAGTGCTAAGAGCATAATAAATAAGGGAAAAAAACAGCAAGCTTTTCTGTGTCCTGAGGAAAACCATATAGTACCAGGGAAAAAGCATGTCTGGAAAAATCATCATGTTTATCACTGCCTGCTACACCATTGCACTGAAAAAGACATGTGAGAGAGGACTATGTTCTTCTGGGGACCACGCCACTTAATTTACCAGCTAGCCACCAGGGAAAAAATTTCTCTCTACTCTCTTCCTTTTTTAATTTTACTTTCCTCCCCTTTTCTCTCACTCATATGGATTCCTTCCTCCCTCCCTTACTCCAAGTAAATTTAAAGTCAGTTTATGCCATCATCTGTGGACCTCACAAATAAAATTTTATGCACATATCTCATCATCCTTTCAACAGCACTCAAATGTTGATTAAACATGAGAATCTAAAGATATCCTAAAAAGGGGTAAATTAAAAACCTTTAGATGCTTTCTGAACTTAAAATGAAAATCTGATGCAAATCTCATGAGCAACAGACTTAGTGATCCAAATGATCCCAAAGATGGCACCACAGGGGGTATTTTACATAAATAAGCCATAAAGGAGAGACATGAAGAGACAGCGGTGGATGAGATAAGGTTACAAACTAAGTGTTACAAAGTCAGAGTCCATGCAAAGAACAGCAAAGGCTGACACATTTTGAATTATTTGAGCGCTTCCTTGTCTCTGCTGCTTTCAGAAACTGCCAGTGTATGAGTACTGGTAAGTCATAAGGTCATGAATTATGTGAATAGGTGGCAAATATGATTATTTGACTCTCTGAACATGAAATTCCATCCAAAAACTCCTATTATACTATCTCAGATAGGTGAATTTAGGTGGATTACTCAGTCTGTATAGGTCCTGAATGGAGGGCAACACTCACCATCTTAAAGAGTGGTCTGCAGATGGACATCAGCATAAGAAAGCACTAAAACAAACAACGGGGAAGGGATGAGTCACCAAATAAGATACTTAAATTTGCATGTCCATAGGTGAGCTAAGTGTTTTCAATTGCTGCAGTAGTTGCTAGAGATTTAGCCAGTAGAGAGAGCAGAGCTGGAAGAATGTGATTAAACTCAATGTAAAAGTTGATGTCTATTAGCTAGCCAGGTGAATAAATCCCTAGGTTCCACTGCCTGTATTGACTGTTGACTAGAAAGGAAGTTTACACAACACAGACATCTACAGTTAGCAGTCCTAAACTGAATTCTGTCCCTCCTGCCTCCTCGGGTTGCATATAGCAAGAAACAATAAGTACAAAACATAATAAGTAGTGTTTTATTAAGTATGGCCATTATTGAGTTTTATTAAGTATGGCCATATATACTTTAAGATCCAAACTTACACCAACTTGTAGTGCTGGTCTAAAAGATATTTTAGGAAAAAAAACCCAAGAAAATATACTCAGAAAAATTATAACCTCAGCCCTAAACCAGATGAAGAATGAGTACATGCATTTCCACACACATCAACTCATTTTAAAAGCTCCCTGACAATCGGGCCATGAGAAATGATAGGATATCTTCTTACATATTTTCCATGAGAGGAAATACTTTTGCTTTTAAATAGATATGTAAATAAGTGGTGATAACACAGAAAAAAAGTCCTTTTCTTCCAAGATCATTATGCAAAGATATTTAAAGCTAAATGCTTATAAAAATCCTAAATGGACAAACAACCCATTTGGCACAGCCTCCTGGAGCATCAAATTTCTATGATAAACAGAATATGATTCTCTCTTAACTTTGTACATCACTAAACATCATTGAGAAATGTCCATGTGAGGAAGAGGGTAGGATTTGATTGTGAGCTAGAATTGTTTCTGAAGCAGTGCAAAACATTATTTGTCCTTCTCTATATTTGTGTTTGAGCTGGTTTTAACATTTATTTAGTTTTATCCATTATCGACAGTTTTTGTTGGCAATAAGTAATTTTCACAGCAGATCAGGCTGAAGAACTTAACCTCTTAACACCCGAAAGATGAAATATAAAGGCATCCACAGAAAGTCCTTAAACTGCTTGAACTCTAGCAGTATAAGCTTTTCCCAAGGCATATTTCCACTTTGGTGTGATGGGAAAAGGACTAAGTAAGAATTTTCTTTTTCAAAGGGAAATGATCCTTTTCCATGCCAATAAATATGAAGTGTTTTGCACAGGTGACTGTTACTTTGGTAATCACATTGCTTTCCTCAGTTGTTAATGACACATTTTAAAATTTCTCCACAAAGTACACCTAGTAAGAAAACTATGTATTGTGTCAATTGAAAAAATGCTCTGAGGCACAGCTTTCCATTGCATTTCTCTGCATGGAGATCTGTAAACTGCTGATCAAGAACTGCCAATCTGTCACTTGATAGGAGGTGCTCAGGATTCAACCTCCAAAACTTCGTGTCTCTTGTCTGTGTGTCACAGCAGCTATTGAGTTACTGAGTGTGTCTCCAGTTTGCCAACAGTTTGTAATAGTTCCTAAGATGCTTCTCACATTAGCGTACCAAAAATACTGCTATTTGGTAATATACATGGTGTTTGCCCATGGTAATGAGCTCACTGCTTGCATGCAAAATTAAGTTTTAATTTATTTTAGACCTCTTCTGTTTCATCTTGGTAATCCAAGGAAGCATAAAACAAAAAGGAAAGAGAGAGAAAAGTACTAGAGAACTTTCAAAATGCCCTTCATGTTTAAATGCTAGTATAGGTTTTCTTCTGCACTCAAGAGAGCTCATTTCTGTGTAGTATCAACATATTTAAAAGTAAAATTAATTACAACTAAGAGTGTGAGAATAAAGAAGAATGAAATTCATGGTAAAGCTCTTTCTCTCAAGTCAGTATTGAGAGACTCTAAGGAAGCTCCAATCTACAGACTATGCTGCATAGATCCAAAACTGTAAGAAATTACTTCAGCTTGCAGCTCCCAAATAACACTTACTAGAAATAAGTACAGCTGTGGAAGGGTGAATTATTTCTTGAATATCAGTTTGTTATTAAAATAAGTGCAGTGATAAGCTTTAAGGAAGAATAACCTAGAACCTGTATGTTACCTCTTAGTCTAAATTTAGAAAACACTACATGAAAACTTAAAACATTAAATAACAGAATTCATCTTTTCAGAGAGGTTAATAAAGGCATAACTTACTAGGGGAAATTCTCTAGGTATTGAATAAAATTCATTTCCTTTCCTTCAAAATAAACTAGTCTGTAGTAATTTCCAAGGAACCTATCTCACTTCCTGTATTTCAGATAAGAAACACAGGTAACACCATAGGCCACTACTAGCAGAAACCAACCATACTGCCCTCTCAACCTTTATGCTTCTTTCCCTTCTTTTAATGGGAATCAGAACACCAGCTGTTGACATTTTGGAGAGGGAAGACTACATGAAGCAACATATAAGAAGAGAGGGTTCAACCTCTCATCAGTAAACTATATAGAATTTTTTCTAGAATGCTTGTTGCAGAAAATTATTTGAGAGAAGGTAAGCAAAACAAACCTTTTAATTTAAACACGCTCTTCAGCCAAGCTTTTTAAGCCAGGAGAGTATTTCCTCTGATGTGATCAGCTAAGCTACTAAAAGTACACATAATCAGAAGAATATTCAAAAACAATTCAACTCAGTTGTTTTTAGAATTTATGATCTATAATTTCATTATTGCTTTTTCTTTTTTATATGCTTATTGTGATAAAAACAGGGCTTTACGCCAATTCTTAGAGATTCTCACCTTTGAAACTAAGAAGTGAATATATTCTGAACATTCATTTTACACTAAAAAACTACATCTTGAATTGCTAAAAGGGGCGTATAAAATTTAATTTCAATATTTATTCAAAAGGATATTTTAGCAATATTATAGGCAATATAACTTTGTATAAGCACAGTTTAGGTAAACATTACTAAACCCAAGTTAGCCAACTCTTCCTAACGTGTTTTATTACAACTCTCTTCTCTTTCCCCCCTCCTAATAGTCAAAGGGAAGTTTCCCAGCTTCTCTGCCCAACCATTTAATTCTGCTTCACCTTAAACTCTTGAATTCAGTAAAATATGGTCTCTAGAGCCACCTATGATGGATCTTAGCTTTGATGATTAAATAGAAAGCAGCCACAGAAAATAAAAGGAATAAAGAGAAAGACTGTGTTACTAGAAGGTGCTGTCAGCAAGGATGACATTAAATAAATGATTACAGAGGTTCAGTTCACCTGGGCCTGGATCAAAAACAAAACCTACTGGTGTATGACTCATCAGTTTGCCAAATGACAGCAGATGCCAGGCTCCAGGAAGTCAGCAGGATCAAATGCTTCAGTGCAAAGAACAGAAACCTGGCAGTAACAAAATATAGGCTAAATTCACCTTTTAAAAATATATTTTTAATAATTGCTAATCTGATTATTTACCGTGTATTGATACTGTGGATTAATTTAGTAATATTGATTCATTAAATTTACATTTCATCAATTAATGTTCAAGAGTCCTACAGGTTTTAACATCTTGCCACTTCACAAACCTACTGGCAGGTTTTAAGAATAAAACCTAATAGATTATTGCAATTAATAGTATAGAAGTTTCTCATAGAAAAAAACTTCATCAAAAACCTAGTTCAAAACTCTAGTGTGACCTCATTCACTTTCTACATGGGTTTTTTTCTGAGGACACAATTAAGGGACAGTCCTCTGGTTATAATGAGAATCTGATCAACATTAATTAAAAATGCTTGGAAAGTACTTCTCTGAGCCGTAGGTGGCTCCTATCTCATCTAAGTTTAGCAGATGAAAAATTAGCTCCTTAATTTAAGCCTGCTACCTTTGATCCCCATAGAGTAAATGCAGAGGCACACATGACTGAAGGGAATTGCTCCATTCTAAGAAAGCTGTAGAAGGGTAGGAACCAGCTGTAGATTATGACATCTAAATTCAGGTGACAGCAGATATACTAGATGTCCAAGCACACATTAAACTGGATAATTATGGTCCTATTATCTGCAACCTCAAAGCCATTTTAAAATACCATCATGCAAAAAAAAAAAAAAAAGTTTGTTGTTAAATTGTTTAGATGCCCAATTTTATCTCTATCTTCTAATGAAGAAGGAAAATTTTGAATACTTTCTTTAAAAAGCTGTGTAGCCTAATCTTGATATGGAAGCAATATTACTCATTAATCATAGCCCTGTAGTTATTTCATAGCCTGGTAGATATTGTGTGGCACTGTTCCAGGGAAAAATGAAAATTGATTTCTGCCATCATTTCTTTTCAATTTGACTCCAGTTCTGGATTTCCTATTTTCACAGTGCTTGATTTGGAGATTATTAGAATAACTCTGTAATATTTTTATGCTTTAGTCACTAATACATAGTTGACCTTTGAACCCTTTGAAGTCTCTTTTATTTGAAAATAAGAGCCACACATGAATAGACATATCATGTAATGAATAAATAAAACATATCTATAAAACTAATTCTCTTGCAAATAGACCCATTCCTACTTCCACAGCAAGCCAGTGTGATTTAGTGTAAGTTCAATTGAGCCACTGCTCTGCCTTCCTGTCACATGGATTTAATGAAATAGATAAGATATGGTCTCAATTCAGCAATTTACAAGAATTTTTTTCACCATTCATTATTCTGGTGAGTTCTTATTTTTCAGTAATGTTTCTGGCCCCTGAAACCATGTAGCAGCATCCCCATTATCTGGGAGTTTATTCTCCATATAATGTCTCTGGTATATCCAACAGATTGGACATCAGGTCCTTGTGCCATACCACTTTCAACCTAAGCAAAAAATACTCTGTAGCAAAATGCTTTGGAATGAATCTGCTTTGACAGTCATTAGCTGTACATCTAGTCAGGACACTTTCCATAAATTCACTGTTGGAAAAGAAGTTTTCATAACTATAACAACTATAATCCATGACTCAATGAAATACTAATAAAATGTTTTAGTTATTCATTGCCATTTAAAAATGTCCATGTGGGTTTGTCGGTACCGCTTTTGAAATGTAACAAATTAATATCCTTACTTTGTCTTAATTTGAGGACAGATGGTGTGAAGAGGGCTGAGTGATCCACAGTGCTGTCCCTCAGCTGGTCAAGACTTATTTACAGTACAGGAGCCATCCTCTGATGGCTGATTATCTGCTTCATTTAGTGAAAGTGAAATTAACCTCTGGTTTCTGTGCTGGTGACTCAGCAGGTAGTGCACCAATAATGCAAAAAGTAATACCAGAAAGACATTGGTCTTCAACCCTAACAAGGCCCATTAAAGAGCCAAATTGCTTTATTAGACCCAAGAGATAGAAGCAATCATTTCAGTCTACTAACTGGAAATAATAAAGTCTGAGGGGGAAAAAAGAGAAGAAAATGATTTTTCGTTCCATAGTTGATTAAAAAAAAAAAAGTATTTCAGGTGAATTTTTAAAAAAAACCTCATCATTCTGCAATTACATTCATTGGAAGCAGATCTGTGTATGGAAATTGAAAAATTAAGAAAGATAAAAAGCTTTTATACATTGTTTCAACTACTGTGCCTTTGCTTCTTGGTTGCATTACCGGGTACAGAATATTATGCACAGTGTATCTCTAACAAGAGTAATCTTAGTTAAACAGCTTGATGTTAAGTACACCTGATGCATGATTCTTTATGCTGGTTAATAACACGACAGCAGTAATAATCCACCCGGAAAAGCAAATTAAATGCTTTCAAAAATGTAACCTTTTTTGAAAGGTTCTTCTAATGATAGCATTTATGAGCTCACAATGAGCACAGAGGAAAGCTAATGATGAGCAATATGAACCCAGTTTAATTGTATGTTCTGAGAACTACCTGAATGTCAGGGGCTATCTGTCAATAGGCGGAAAGGACAGGCTATTTGAAATCAAATTTACATTATACTTCTGCAAGAAAAGCTTCTATGGTAGCTCCTTTCACAATGTATTTTGTTTCATCACATGACATGCTTACTGCATCTGAAAATATCCTCTTTAATCAGTATGATGTATCAGAAGTGTTAAATAGAAAACTACCTTTCTTTCTATGCTGATCATATACAAAGTGCTTTAAGTGAAAATATTGATTACCCATGGGTAGTTTTTGAGAGCAAATATCAAGCAAGAACAGTATCAAGAATGATAGCCACTCATGTTCAGAAAAGCAAGTGCTGAAGTACACACCAGATGGGAGATTAAACAGAGAATTCAAAAGATTTTCCTGAAATATTGAAAAAGTGTATATATGGAGCACACTGAGGAATCCTTGTTACAGAAATATCCTGGTGGTGTTTGTTCAAAAGCCTCAACTCATTCCACAGATGTTTTGTCAACCCCTCTTGGTCTTTGAAAGCAGAAGTATTTTCATTAATTGAGATTATTTTCTAAAGGAAACGTTAATATTTTTATCACACATTTGACTCTGCTGGTGTGTTAAATTTGCTGTTATTTTTTCCTGAACATATTGTGATGTATTTAATTCCACCAAACAAAGACCATAGGGCAAGAATCAGGACAGTTAAACTAGGATAGCACCCAATGCTTCTATACAGTAAAGCATTACTGAAAGCTGGAATCACCTTTGAAATTATAAACAGCTGCAAGGAAAATTAAAGGTGAAAAGCACAAGCTTTTTCTTTATGCCAGGATGTTTTCCATTTTTATTCCTTTTCCTCTGAGACCTCTTGCCTAACTAAAAATACCCAAAACCTACAGTAGTCTTTTCTTGATTGATTTGATCAAAGATCCAGGACTGCTCAAGGAAATTTGCTGAGCAATATGTTTTCAGTGTCTGAACAGGGTTATGAAAATTTACCATGCCTTCAGAACAAGGTTATATAGAAAGGATCTCTAGTGTAGCTTATAAATAATATTCAGTTTCTTTGTACCTCAGACAAACTGACCTGGGTTGAAAGACACATCAGAGTCTAGAAAGGGATTGTCTCCAATTTAGTATTTATCTTATTCCTCTCCTGCCTTGCTCCTTACAATGCAGGCTATTTTAACCATCCATGTAAACTACTGTCTTGTATGACTGAAAGTGAACAATGCAGTTGTTCTATCAGGAGATCAAAGACTCAAAATGTGATTACAGGTCTGAGATCCCAGGGTAATTGTGGGACTGTGCTAGACTCAGGAGAGCTCTACATCTTGAGAAGAGTGTGTTTGGGAAGAATACTTTGACCACCAGTATCCTCATAGAAAACAAGTATATAATTCATATTTTGTGGAGGAAAGACAAGGTACGTAACTATTACATGTACCTAAACTATTCCTAGAAGCTGAAAACTGCCATGTTACATTTAACTCAATCTCTAATATTCATCCCACTCTCCACATTTCTATCATGTCATCTTACCAAGTCATCCTGATTTTGTTGCCTCCTTTGGAATTTCTCCACCTAAAGTTTGTCGTGTCCTGAGATCTCGCAAATCAAGAGATGATAGTTTGTATATCTTGTGTGCCATACCATGCCAACCTTTCCTCACTCTTGTCTCCCTCTTGTCACAGTCCTTTCCACTTAACAGATCACCTTCTCCAAATTTTCTTTAGCAGTTTCCTGTCTGTCCAACTATCATCTTCTTTTTCTACATAAATCAGTCCTCTTTTACTTGCTGTACTTTCAGTTTTCTTCTCAATCAGATCTTTTGGTGGATCACACTGTTCCTATTTAAGAACTTCATTAACTCTGTCTCTATAGGATAGGAGTCAGTCTTGGGATCATCTTCCCTGATGCTAACCCCTACATTTGATCATATTTATCTGTCATAGCAATGCATGAGGGAGACAATACACTGATGAATGTATTGGACTGTAGCAAAAACAATGAGCAGCATTTACCAGGTTGCAGATTCAAGTCACATTCTGAAAGTTACATGCAAAACTCCTGCTCTCAGTCAGACTGCAGATTCCTTTCTGGCTTTGAGCTTCACATTCCCTCCAGCTAGGAGCAGGAAAGAAATTAAGTCTCAATAATGATTACACATCAGCTTCTCATGGGAGCCCCAAGAGGGAAATCTGTCATTTCACTTCAACCTTTACTGTAGCAATATTGACAAAGTGTCCCTATGCCACTAGCTCAGAGCACTGGATATATGCATATCTTCACCAAGTGTGTGAACAGGAGTGATCCTCATTCACTGCCACTTCTTCAATGACTGTATTCTGTGACTGAGCAATCTAATGACAGTTTTGTCCAATATTTAGACTGAACTATACTTTTACCCTAGCACGAGAAAAGTTTGTTCCTAAACTTCTCCATTTCCTAATGACAAAATGGCTTTCTACAGTGCTGAATTTTTAACTTTATAAAGAACTAATGAAGAATGCTCAAATTCCTGTAACAGTACATATCATCTGTACCCATGCAGTTTGTTTAAACTTAAACTAAAACAAACTTGTTTTGTGAAGTTCATTCCCATACATCTTTTTTCTACTATTCCAGGAGACTGATGATCTTCTCCTGCAATTTTTTGTATTTTTATTTTTTAAACATATGTGATATCTGGAAAGCTAAAGAGTATGTGATTCTGTCTCCTAGAATCTCTTGCAGCAACTTACTTAAAATGTCTAACATTCATTGTTTGTCAAAGCAAACTTACTCTAATTGGCTCAGCTTCTTAAAGTGGTCTCTCTGGAATATTTTTAAGGTCACAAGAAGCCATTCCTTCCAGGAACTGGTTCTTTTAGTATTTTTAATTTTTTTTCCCTAAGATATCTAGGATAAATACATAGTATTTCATGTCTACATGTGTCTACAATATGCACCTGAATCTCCCAAAAAAATCTCCATCAAATACTCTTTGAGTTTATTTACTAGCATTTCAGCAATCACAGATTGCAAATTTTTTTTTGTAATTTAGCATAAGACAGTTGCTGCAACAACAACTTCCGGATCATCTGAAGCAATAGCTCAGAAATATGGATTGTCAATTTTTTTGCTCACAAATTTATTGAGAACAACAGAGTCACTTTTCCAATATTTAGCATTTAACTGAGATACATTTCTTATTCCTTAGTCTTTTACTCTTCCAACAGTTACTAATTACATAAGCTGTCTTAGAAGTCATTATGACTCAGTAGCTATGTTTCACTTAAAATCCATAGAACAGAAGAGCCGTACTATGTGTAATATGTATATTATACATAATATCACTTCTCAAGATGAAGAAAATGTGTAGTAATGTACTGATTGGGTAGTTCTTTTATGTAAAATAAATTAAATTCCTGCATTTTAAAATTAACCCAATTCTTCTGCAGGTCTAAAGTGTCTTTTTGGACAATTTAGTGAACTACACATCAGGATATGGAGAAAACAAGGTTTTCAGTTGAGAAGCAGAAATAAAACAAATTCATGCTTTTAAAACGAAATATAAACGTCAAATCCAACGATGTAGAGTAGCCCAGATATATGTGAGGAACACCATTCACATTTAGGAGAGTGGAAATTAGTTTTTTAATGGCAAACACTATCTAATACTAAATGCATACAAACTGTGGGGGAAAAAAAGAAATCTAAATCATATATAGCTTTCCACCAAGCTCACTTGTCTATAGGGCTACAGAGCCAAACACTATTTCTCTCCTAGAGGCATGGTTTTGTATACCACCATGTCCACCTTAAAATGATGGTGTGTATTCTAGCAATTAGAACTTTCACTGAGCTATCAGAGGTAGGCAACCATTAGCCCCATTGAGAATTACTGGAAACCTGGAAATCATCTCCCTAGTAAGGATCTATTATCCATAAATTGATCTCCTCAAGCTTTTGGGTAGGTTCCGGGAAACAAATGAGGTCTAATACTTGAGCATCAAATGTCCTTAGGAAGCAAATGTATGTCTAAGGACTAGAAAGAGGGTTTCCAAAATGAAAGCAGTGTTTAAGTCACAACCAGAAGCAGAAATACGGAAAGTAAGCATACAGGTTTTGCATGAAATCCCAGCAATTCACAATGTCAAGGGCAAGCTTATCTGGAGAGTTCCTCAACACTAATCCCTCAGTTATGCTTTCACCAACTTTTAGATCACTACATTTTCATTCTTACACTGGTTGCTTTTACATATACTTTGCCCCTCTTCAGTATATTTTGTACAGATTTTGCAAGGTGAGCCATACATTCTGTCTCTTCTGGGGCTTCTCTTGCATGCTCAAACAAGAACAAGCATAACTTTTGCTTATTCAGCTCCCAAGTAGCACCTACTCTTCACTGAAAGAGTTCAGTTGACAGGGACTAACTTTTCTGTCCTATTTTCTTATTATTTTTGTTTATTAAAGTGCATACAGAAATGCTGCAGTTCATTTCATATTGACATACAGTCCACAGTTACTCACACCACCATGACAAGTGCATAAATCATTTACTCTCAATCACTGCTCTCAATACACACTACCATGAATATTTGCCATTTTTCTTCAAACTTGTTATTCACCACAGGTCAAAATTAGTGTGTAGCAACAAGGACTTAAATTGGGAATAATTATCAGTAGGTGTTTTCTGCATGATTTTGCTCATTAAAGTAATTTAAATGGTGATGATATGACTTTTTGTGGTTCAAGAATCATATCCATGGATTATGCAGTTATATTTCTATTTTAAACAAGCAACATCAGACAAAAAAGATGCTAAGAATGCTACAAAATGGAGTTGCTTTCTCCTTTCAGGTTTTCAGTAGTAAAGCACACACAGCATAATGTTGCTTTATCTTGTGCAGTTTATGCCACTCAAGTTCTATCACAAAATATTTTACTGTGAATATCATGTGAATATTAGCAAGCAGACAGGTCAAGCTCTCAGAGAAACTGTGGGGTAGCCATGTTTGTTCTAAAAGGATTGAGAACTGCCAATGTAGAAGAAAAATAATAAGACAGTTAAGAAAAATTATTCTAGATATCACTTGGGGATCTCTAAGGGCTTAAGTGATGACCTGCCAGCAAGCTCTAATGACGAGAGAGAGTTGCTTTGGTAGTGACTTAGCCAAAGGGAAAAGCTGATTCCCCAGTGGTAAGAGGCTGTTTGGAATCCTTTTTATAGGGGAGATAAGGAGAGCTGAAGAGCTGGCCTTAGATGTTGTATGAACTGCAGGTTCCACTGAAGGTGGCAAACAGTGGATACCAATGAATATTAGTGTCTGCAACTGTTTGATTCATAAGATCTAATAAGAAATGTGTTTTTTTGACTATTTTATCTGCATTGGTAGAGACAGAATATGTTTTATATGTGTAAAACAACATGAAGAAAAGGCTCTGCTGAGCTCACCTGACACTGGTGTATGTGGGACAGCTGCAGCAAAACAGGGAATGCCAAATGTGCCTTAGCCCTGTACATTATGGAGACACAATTATTAGAACAGCTAAGAAAAATGAAGTCAAAGTCAAATCAATGTCTCTGCCTTACTGTCATGATTCACTTACACCTGCCAAATAAAAAAAATACTTCAGAAGAAAACTCTGCAAAATTCTGACCTTTTAAAACACCAAGGAATTTCATCTGAATTCTTAGAAAATATGAAAATGTGGCTAGAATAACTCATACCATGAAAGCTAAACTATAATGACTAAGGATGATGACAGCCTTAATCCTTACTGAGAGATGGTGTTTTGGGTAGTATTAAGCACCCATAAGTCCCATTGAAATCATCAGGAGCTGTGCCTGTTCCTGTGATGTATGAGAATATTTCTACTGTTAATAAAATATCAGATTAGGTGCTCATATATCAAAATCAAATTTTGCCCCACTGAAGTCTGCAAAACAAATACACACTCACAGTGTTTTTTCCCTGGGTTTTTGCTATTTCTGCCCACTGAGCTATGAAACAGAAAGACCAAATTCATTTGAAATACAAGTCTAGCAAGGGAAAGGGGGGCTTATGGGGGAAGAAGACAAAGCTGTAGGAAACCTCCCTTAATTTCATTTTTTTAAATCCTGTTATCCTTAAAGTGTTACTTGGAAAATAAAGGTAAAAAAACCCATACAAAATTGATATTCAAGAGATTAGGATTTTACAGCTGAAGACTTCAAAAAATAATCTTAGTACATTCTAGAACTGTTGGAATTTTGAACCTAGCAAATATTGAAATTTTTTTTAACTTAGTATTATAATATCAGTGTTAAAATATGCAAACGAGATGGGAACTCAAAGGAGCTGGGTACCAGCAGTCCATATTTCACATTATAATTTGCAGGATGTAATCCTAAAATCATATGAGAAGTAGTTTTAGGTGCACTGCTATTAATTTACTTATATTTTATTATAAATCTGAAAAGGAAAGAGAAGGAATTGGACAACATATTTTCTGTATCTCCAACAGTTTTACTAAAATCACAGTTATGCAAAAACTGTAATGAGATGTAAAAAAATATTACTGCATATATCTAAACTATGGTCAAACAGTAACCCTTATTTAATTTTGCTCCCATTCAGCCTTGAATCCTCTGTGGGACATTAATGACTTTAACAAAATTAAATCAAAAACAGGTATGATGATAAAAAAGGTAAAAATCTCTTCAAATAGATTGTCATTAAACATCAGAAGTAAGCAGCTACCTATTTCTGTGTCAGTGGGTGAACAGCAGCAAATTACTCTTCTTTTCTAAAGTCAAGAAACCTTCACATTTCACACTAACGTGAATTACCCAGGCATCCACTGAGACAAGTAATCAAGTCACAAAAAAATTTCATATACAGCCTGTGTATTATTAAAAATATAAACATAAGGTGGAAAAATACTACAGCATGAGCTTGGTAAAGTTCAATGCATATGAATGTAAGTGGCATTTTCATCTGGTTCCTGAAAATATTTAAAACTATATCCATGGCATTAGCAGCAATAATTTCTTCTTTTTTAACTCCTTACTGCTTCTCAGAAAGTGTGATACTTTAGCATCACAGACAGCATCTAACTGCAGTTCTAGAGACATACAGCTTTAGCATCTACATTGACAAATAGATTCACATTTTTATATTAGACCAGAATAAATTTATATATTTTATAGTTATTTTTTTCACTGATAATTTTCCTTAAGCATCTACAGATTCATTAGGTAAAGGCTGAAAAACAATGAAATAAAATGTAACCAAAAACATTGAGATCCCAGGGAGAAATCTTCCTTTTTCTTGTATGTCTACTAGAAACAGATTTTCAAATCCTGGAGACGATTCCACCATGAAATACGGCTATTCATGATTATAACACTTCCCACTCTCAAAGATCCATCCCAAACTCCACAGTATTTGGTAAACTCCCATTTTCATGTTTACATGTGAAAATTTCAGTTTTATTTAGAAAAAGATTTCTTCACAGTTTTAGGGAACAGGGTGAAAAATAAAAGAGAGGGCAAGTATTGAGAAAATAGAGGGCAAGTATTGTTCGTTCATGTCTCACACCTGGAAGAACCTAACTTGCTCAGCCTTAGCCTTAAAAATATTGTTATGAATCACCCTATTGATGTACCAAACCCCACTAATAGGAGACATTTACAGGAATATACTGCAAAGCAGAACTGGAATACTTAACTGGAAATTTCTTGAGTAGTTTATGAATCAGAATAAAATCCATTTCATTTTCCCTTTGCTTTCTAGATAAGATCAAAACTCTTGAATCATATCTTATAGATCAGCAGCTAAGGTCTCTGTTTAAACCAAGGAATTAAACTTCCCCAGGAACAGTCACAACCTTGCTGTGGAAGAGTCATTGCCATTGTTGGTAAACTCAAAAAAAAAAAAAAAAAATTGAGTGTACAAACTGCGTACTGTTGTCTATTGTGAGTAGTTCCTGGAATGTCTGAAGTCCCACACTGTGCCCATCATGGTGGGATCATTTGGGAGAGTGCCTGACACCAGGAGCCAAAAGAAGTCTAGCAACCATTCTCACAGCTCAGCAGCACGGATGACTGCACTCTAGTAGACTTTGCTTAATCTGCTAAAATAGCCCTAAGGAAGGAGCCCAGCAGAATGCTTCATTTATTGCTGCATAACTTTGAGCCTCTGCACAACAAGAAAATCAGCTACAGCTTTTTCATTCTCATTATATCTACATACAGACAGACCCATTTTTACCAGTCTTACTTTCAATATGGAACATGGTTAAGGGATAAATAGCAGAGCTACTTCAACAGTGCAACTTTACAGATATATGGGTATACAGATATATCGTAAATTAGAAAAATGTGTTTTAAGTTCCCTACTGCCAATGCTTTGAAAGTGTGATGGCTGTAAAATGTCCTACCCCAGTACTATCACATAATGGATTTCCCACAGGGGTACAAAAGGTGAGAGTAAACTGTTGGTGAGTTCAGGTTTCACTGATTTGTATGCATCAGACACTGAGATGCTGCAAGTGAACACACACAATACTCCTCATACAGCTGAGGCCTCCCATAACGGGAGCAGGTGAGCACTCCAATTTAATGGATTTATTTTGAAATACTTTTACTCTCTTTGTGGGAAACCTGAAGATATGAAAATGAAGATGGTTTTCAAAGGCTAACTTGCCTAGTGTGACACCAAAATTTCAACTCAAAGCTCAAAACCATTATATGTCCTTTAATCATTTTTTTCTCCACATAATAATTGCCCAGTTCCTGCCTGCCAAGTACATGCAGATACCTGTACAAATATGTACAAAAAAAAAAAAAAATTCCATTGTTGCAAACAACAAAGGAACATTTTTTTGTTTTTTCCAGAAAGAGTTTCTTCACTGGAAAAGTTGTCAGACACTGTAATGGGCTTTCCAGGGAGGTGGTGGAGTCACCATCTCTTGGTGACTAGTCATAAGGAATGACTGGACGTGTCACTTACTGCTCTGGTCTAGTTGACAAGGTGGTGATCAGTCACAGGTTGGACTCAAAAGTCTTGGAGGCTTTTTTTGACCTAAATAACCCTGTGATAGTGTGAAATACTACAGAGTTCAAAAACTGGAAAAAAGAGATTGATCATTAATATTTCACATCTAATTCAGACTGTAAATTTGTCAATGAGGTGGTGAAAAAGTTTTTAGCTTAAAAGAATAATATAGAATATATGAAATAACACTTTAAGAACACAAATTTTAGAGAACAGGTTTTATCTTGACTGGGTTTCACAACTAATTTAAACTGTGTAATTGAAAAAAAAATGAATTTTCATGCCTTTTATAGAGAAAATTGAGATTGTTTATTTTTCAGTCACAATTAATTTGGAAATTACTTTTGATCATGGATATCAAAATTATTAGCTAGACAACCCAAGAAATTTTACTCTTATTTTACATTGCAAATTGCACTACATAACACAATATGGTACATGTTCTGAAAACATAAATAAATTGCACAATGTACAGATGAGAAAAATTCAGGGCAATGAAACCACATTGACAGCTATTCAGTCATAAGTCTGTCAACTCATTCTTTATTCTGATCATTTTATCTGAAGTAACAGTGTTATTCTGTATACATGAAAGAAAGCACTAAGTCAAATTTTACTCCTCCTCTTAAACTGTATCAACACAAACTTACTCAATTGTAGTCACTGCCTGGAGCCAAGTTGGTATCCAAATATCATAAAGAACAATACTATCCAACAGTAGAGTGAGCATAATCATCATTATAAATTATACACCATGCAAAGGAAAAAAAAGGATTGCAAGGCCTTGCACTTTGCTTGCTAGTAGTATTAATGCTATTGCACTTTCTTACCCAAGATGTAATCTCTGGAAATATATGTTGTCTCCAGCTCTTACCTCCTTAAACCACCTCAAATTGACAGAAATAAGAAAAATAAGATCTAGAAAGGGAGGAGAACTTTTTCCCTCTAATCTAAAATTCTCCCCTCTGCTTAATTTTCTCTAACATTTTATAAGAGAGGCATGACCTGTACCAAGCAACTAACTGAAAGGGGATGTAGGGAATATCTTAAATGTACAACTATATTCCTTCTCTTTAGTGAATATGAAACCAAATTTAATGTCACATAAGATAAGGAAAGTCATCTCTGCTCCCAGTCTTCTCCAGTCTCTCTGTATTGCAACTGAAATCATGCTAATTGTTGGAAGCCAGAAGTATTGAAGATAAAATCAAGTGTCAAAAGTACATCTTTTTTTGTGTTATTTACCTGTCAGGGAAATTAGTGTGCAGTTCTTGTGAAGGCTTGTAGAGGATTTCCTTTGGCATGAAAATCAATTCACTGAGTATGGCTGCTCTCCAGCGCCACGACAGGGAGCAATGAGATACCACAGAGCACAGAAGAGGACTGAGAAAGAGTTTTTCGGAGAAAGATGGAACAAAGCTTTTTTTCTGCCTTATGTGTCTCACTTGTGAAGTCTCAATGAGACATCCCTTTCATTTTCAGCTTTGAAATTAGTTGCTGCATTTCACAGCTGTAACAGTCCTTACTGATAGTGATACGCAGTGGATAGTTCATCACCAGAATGATGATTCTTCCTTTTTGCCCCTGGCACTAGGCTGAGCATCCAATTGTGAAACACAAACACAGTTCTGGATGGTTCTGGACTAGGATCCTGGTGTGGACCATGGTGTGCATAAACAAGGAAGTCCCTTTCATTTTTTTCCTTTTTTCCCCTTCTTCTCTCATAGATATCACCAAATCCACTTCCCTGAGCTAGGTCATGGTTAAGTTCCTCCATTTAATGAAGCAATTTTTATCTGAATGCCCTTGCTATGAACCATCAGAGCTGCTACCTGGCACTGAAAAGATGGATAAGGGAAAGTATAAATGTGAGCTTTGCTTTTGTAACAGACTGAGTGGTTCAGTACAGGAAATTTTGGCTGGTCTGAGACTTTAGTCATCCTATTTTTGATATTCAAAGCTGCTATATGCTATACAATAGAAATGAAAAAAAGCAATAGTCAACAGTTGTTTGCAACATTTTCATTGCTCGTCTTATTGCTGTTGTTCTTCCTTTTTTAGCTAGTAATCAGCTGTCCAGCAGGTCTACTGTTACTCAGCTCACTGGAGTTTGTATTGCAAGAGATGGCAAGGAATTGCAAAGGCTAACCCTGAAAAACATAAGTAAATGCCTGCTATGCTGTGAAAATACTGACGCTAACAGTATTTGTTTACCTGTGCTACAAAACTATAATAAATCACAGTTTAAATATGCTACAAATACGTGAATCACCTACATGCTAATAATTAAACAAGGCACATTTACATAGGAATACATATTTCAATGGTGTTTGCAAATGAGATTTTAATGATGAAAGAAACTGTAATTAAATAATTTTAATAAAAATGTGGAAGACAGTTGCATATTATTTTCTTCTCTTCACTGAGGTTAAAATAACTCAGACTCCATTAAGAAGTGAAAGAGGACTGATGCACAGTGGGAGTAAGCCTGGGCATGTAACTGCACTTTCTGTGGAACCAAAAAATGCTAACAGAATTGGAACTGAAAAGCAAGAGCAAGCTTTGAAACCTGAATGAAAAGATTATTTACGTTCTCAATGCTTAGAAAGAAACCATATTAACTGAAGGTAAACTTTACATCTTAAGAAACACATATAAATAATATCACAAAAGCAAGGCTTGGGCTTTTTGAAACAGATATTTAACATTATTTATTCGTATTCCTATCTTTTCTGACATTTTGGAAGTGTTCTTCTGTTTAATTTTACCATAATCTCAATCCTTTTGCTTAAAAAGAAGAGCAAAAAGAAACATTTCTCCATGCACTGATTATTTTCTGAAGCTTTAAATAACAGAACAGCATTTTCTAAAAAAAGAAAAACAAACAAGCAAAAAAAAAAACCCAACAACTAATCAAACAAACATCAAAAAAGTCAACAAAAATCCCCCACCAAATCCAAACAAACCAACAGAACCAAATGCAGATCAATTGTCTCTCCAGCACTCTAGTACCCTATGCAGCCTCACATAATACTGAGAAAGAAAAAAAATCAATTTCAAATTTGTAGCCTTATCTTTTAGCTCAGGACTGAAAATATTGATTAAAGCTAAATTGTTTAGACAAATTTTTACTAGAAGTCTAAATCATTTCTGAATAGAGAAATTCTGAAGTACAACTGAAATCAGCTTTATATTCTTTCAGTGTCATACAAATAGTAAAAATACAGCTTACAAACACACACAATGATTCACAGCAGTCCTGAAATAAATGCCTTATGATCATAATAGATAGATTTCAAATAGAAGGGAAAAGGCATTCCCTAAAATGTATAAAAATATCTATGCAATTTATAAGCCTCACGAGGGTATCCCTACAACTGGTTATAGCTGGCAAGACTGGTCTCTGCAGAGTCCTTTATTCACTGGGGAGGGGAAGACACATGCAGAGAGCGATTGAAAACTTGTACAATTAAGCTCCAACTCTGAATTTCTCTGAAAAATCATATTTCTCTCTATTAACTATAAAAGAGCCTGGTGGCTATGCACGGTTTTGCAGGCACTGCCAAGCCCCAAGAAGGCAGGCTCTTAAGGGTTATTCTCCAATGTGTTCAAGGGCATTAGTAACAAAAATCATCCTGACTGACAGTAGGTACTGTAGAAAGTGTCTCTCTTTTACTATAAATATTTAAGCTTTGAAAGAGTTAATTTCAAAGCAACAAAACCCTGAGAATTCCCACATGGAACTGCTAGGATTACTGAGTGGTTTAAGAAGTGACCATGCAGATCTCTGGTAAAATAACTAATCAAATAAATAAGTATGGGAATATGAACTACATGAAGATCATCATTTCCTCAATAACAAGATCTTTAGCCTGAGGAAAGTTTGTGATATTTCAGTATAAACATTTATTCATAAAGAGAAAAGTGAGAAGGATGCTTAACATCCTTTCTAGTCTGTTACTGATGAGAGAGATTTAGACAAATGGTTTTGCTTGCTAGCCCAAGCTCCTGACCTTCAATCTTCTACCTTGTTTGTCCTAAGATTAAATACTCAAGCTTCAGCTCTTCCATGAAGTAGAGCTTTTTCCACAAATCTTCAAACGAAAAATTCCCTTATTGATTCAGAGGCAAATAGAAAGAAAACATTCGATATGAAAAAGAAAAATAATAAAGTAATCAAAGTAACAGCAAAAACTGTCTGTATTTTCTTGATTTCCTTTTCTGGTTTACTAAATAAATATTCTTCCGTCATTGAACTAAAACAAATTTTAAAAAGCTACCATGTCCAAGGATATTTCAGAAGCAGAAATGTTGTTCTCTGCAGGGAGCTTGCTTCATGAACCACATCAATCACCTAAAGGTATATCCTTTTAATTGAAGCAAGCTCTTGGAAAGATCTGAGAGGTTGTCTTGCTGCACAAATAAATTTCACATCAGGAAAACCTCAAGCATAGATAAAATAGAAACTGCAAACATCTGTACCTTACAGACATTAGGGACAGCTTTCAAAAATTTCAGGTAAGATGAGCATCAGAACCAGGATTCTCCTATTAGTATTCCTAGCAGCATTCTCAGTCCAAGAATGCTCACACTCTTCATGCTACAAAACAGGAAGGACTGCAGTTTATTCCACAGCAAGGAATTCTAATAAATGGTGCTGAATAAGTCCTCCCAGGGCTACACTGATTTCTGTGACTGCAAACAAATTAAGTGAAAATTGTTGTGAATGTAGGGCAATCATCTGAGCTGGTTTTGTTTTGAAAATAGTTTTGGTAGTAGAAAAGAGAAGCTGTGAAGAAGCACCCCTTGCTTAAGGGAGTACTGTTAAGACTACTTCTGAAATTGTAGGTGGCATCAAATGGCCCATTTTGCTACTTTTGAAAAAGAAAAGCTTGGTTGAAATAACAAAGTAGCAACAAATTCAAAATAGCAACATTGTAAAGAGCTAAATAGGACTAGATGCTGAGCTTTTGCTGTAACCCCGCAAGGGCAAATTTGCAGTCCTTGAGTTCCTTCAAACAAAAAAACTCGTTGATCCTAAGAAATATCACAGAAACATGCAGGGGGGAAAACAAAGCAAAGCTGGGAGGAGACTGACCTACTAACTCCTTTAAGTCGTAGAAGAGAAACTTACCTTTTGGAAGTATTCCTGTGATAGTAATTGCCACATAGATGTTTCTAAGCACTTGGTGCCAGAGTACACAGGGAAAGAGGGAAGTTTGGTATGCCCAGACCATTACAGGGTCATAGTCATCTGTCTCAGATATGATGAGATTAGCTCAGGCTTTAGCTTAGGTGCAGATTTTCTCATTCTTTAACTTTGGTGGTGGATCCAGCCTTCTGAAGGGTGCCTCATTTTCTAGAAGCAGTGGAGATACCTGGAGAGGATCCCATTCACCTGCCTTTTTGAGACTAACCTAAACCAGCCATCCAAGCCCTCCTTACAGTCAGGGAGAGGGAGTGGGAGAGGCAACTGTCCCACACAAAGTGTCTGTAACATAAGCACAGAGTTAATTGCCTCCAGGGGGCTTAATTATATAACCCTGGACTATAGAGAGAGTCTGGATTTCTGCCCTGAGCTGAAATAATGATTCTCAAGGCAAACAGGCTCACAGAGGCCAGAGTGATTCCATAAACAGAAATTTCAGGGAAGTAAGTTATTTCAACATAGACATGGAATAAAAATAAACAGAAGTTTTTAAATCGCTGACAAGATAGCAACACAGCCCTCTACACAGCTGGAAAATAAATTAAAATAAAAAACCAAAACCAAACAAACAAAACAAAAAGCAAACAAACTTTAAAAAAAAAAGTAAGCACAACTCTGTTTTGCTAGAAGTACAATTCTTTTCAGGTAAAGGATATTGTCATAGAAAAACGTTCAGCAGTTTGCTTTAATTTAGACATGGCTTGGACATCATCTTGTCCTTCCTCTTTCTAACAGCTATGTAAAGCAGCCCAGCATACTGAACCATAAGAAAACATCTTTGTTAGAGCTTGTCTGTATCAGATGACACCAATCACTGACTTTCTCTCTATTGATTTATTCTTCCCATTCCCAAGGGATGATTGTTGTATTCCTTAAGGCAAAATAATAACAAGAAGATAATAAATAATTACAGGCACTGTAGATAGATTAACAGCTACCAGTCAATAAATAAGGTAGATATTAATATTTTCTCTGTTGTGTTTGAATTGTCTATGTAAAAAACATAGTTGCTGTAGTTATACAGATATATAAAATAGGGAAAGATGACAGCATTGACAAAAATGTGACAATTGAAATCCAATTGCTTGTATCTGATGGGCTCTTTAAAGCTTCATTTATGAAAAGAGCAACAACTGTTCAGCTACATGTACATTAAAAACTCCAAAGCAAAAGAGAAATTCTCTATCGTTGTAATCTGGAAGAAAAGACATCGAGAGGTAAAGTGAAGTCCTGAGTTTCTTATTCTACACTTTTGCTTCAGCAGATGAATCTTCCCCAAAGGAGCCAAAATCTTCCCAGTCAATACGTTGGGGATTATCTTTGTTATAAATATGATAATGCCCTATATTTATCCTTAAAATTTATATTCTTTAGACCCCTTTCACTGCACTAAACTTGATTAAATCCAGGAATGATCTCTACTGTCAGAAGCCAGCTTTTGATATTCTGGAGTAGTAAACTGGATGTAATTAATTCCTCACTCTTGATTGCATTCTTGCTAATATTGTCCAATCTGTGTGGATCAGCCACCTCTGCCATTCTAAGACACTGCGTATGAGAAAGGGTTTTGCCTGCTAAAAACAAGAGAAGAAAGTCAGTATGAACTTTTGCAAATGTAGGAAAATAAAAGACTTTTGAAATATCAGATAGCTTTATATAAATGTGTTGTTGGTTTAGATACTTCTGACAGTTCTTTAGTGATCTGTATTGTCACTGATCCATAGGTTAACTCATAGAAGTTCAGTGAGTGCAATATTGTTCTCTGTAAGAAAATAAAGAATCTAGGAAGAGGTACACAATAGAGCTCTATGAGTATTCCTTTTGGCTGGTAGTATTTCAAAATGCTACAATACATAAGGAATCAGCACAATTTTTTTCTGGTTTAATGAAGAAACAATACCTCAAGTCATTATATTTTTTGCTTTATGATGAATTTATGGGAAACTAAATGTGTGTCTGAAACACTCAAATTTTTGTCTTATTTTGTTAAATTACTCTGTGATCACCTGAAATTGATATATACAGATTTTCTGGCAACAAAAGAAGCAGGAAAAATCTTGAACTGCATAAGGAAATTCCCTAAGAATTAATCAAGAATTTCTTCCACAATTAGTCTTCTCCTTAGAATAGCATCCTCATCAGAAATACTCAGTGTCATCTGAGAAGGTATGAAATACAGAAGTACGACATAGCCCCAGGATACGGTCCTATTATCTTCAATAATAATTAATATTCATTACCCTCCATCATTCTATAATCTTCAGCCATCTTAGATTAAAAATCATCTTTTATTTTAATCAAAATCAATTTTAACTATATATTTTATCACAGAACAAGGAAAAAAAAAACCTGAAATTAAAAGAATCTTATTAGAAGTCCCAGCATAAAGATCTTTAAAGTTTGCTGCAAGAGATTTAATCTACCTTTTATAACCAAGTCTGCAAAGACGCTTATCAGAATCAGTTTCAACCCAGCTAATTTTAATATGTGAAGTTTGCAAGATGTTTAATTTTAACACAAGGAAGAAACCATTAGAGATATCAGTTTCACAAGCTCATTTTCATGAGAGGTACCCTGATCCAGGCAAATAAGAATCTGAAATACCTGGTCTCCAAGAATTAACATGGGATCCTTCTTTTGTAGTATTATATACGTGTACTGATTAGAAAATAAATAACTGTAAAACAGATTAATACTACATTCTAAAAATCAAAATCAGATATCCACTAAACCTTTCAAAACTTGTCTTTAAAGAGGTATGAGCTACATCGTAGTTAATACATAAGGAATCAGTATATTGTGGGTTTAAAAAAGTTACTCATCTGCTAAAAAGTGAAGGGATAATAGTTTTCAGAATGAATGAGCATTAATCAGTTTTATAGGTCACCAGCAAATATTAACATAAAATTCGAGACCAGTCATAGGATTAACTGCTCACTACCCTAAACAGCAAGAGGAGAGCACTCAATGTGTTCTGTCTCTCTTCTCTCTGCAAAGGTAGCTCTGATCAGCACGCTGTCACTGCAGTTTATTGGTTGTATACTCCTTCCTTGTGACACTAGGGAACAAAACCAAAACTATTTTTGCTGCCTGTGTTCCAAGGCATCCATGACACTTCAATGCATTAAGGGTGTTTGCAGCACTGTCATTTTATAGGACCGACATGGATTTTGTCCTTAACTTGAATGGGGGATAGAAGAGAGACAATAATATGCATTTTGATCACAGAACTTGTAAACTCTTTTAAGGTTTGAAGGTCTTTGTTCGGCTGACAGCTTTCTCCCAACACTTTAATATAAATTGATGGATTATGCTAAAGCTTGACATTGTTATTTCAACCTTAGAAATTAAAGATAGGGAATAGCAAGAAACTACATTAAAAAATAATTATTAAGGATCTCTATAGAGAATAAATCTGTTAAGGAGGTCACGGAACTCTCTAAAAGTTGGTATCTCAAATAGACTCTTAGATACCACAAAAGAACTACAAGATTAAAACATTTAATCATTAAAGTGAACAGACTAGCTCAGATACAATAAATTGGGTAGTGATATGCTTGTTTACAGAAGATGGAATCCAGAGGATAGACATCGTCATTATTCCTTCAGAGAGCTGAGATGTTGTGGGACGGGCATAGCAAAGTTGATTTGGGCTTTAATCCCGTCTTTGATGCAGTGACTAATGCAGACAATTGGTTTTTAACAACTGGTATGTTACAACTGCTGGAAGGCACTTGCTTCATGGATATTCTGTAATTCTTCAGAAGCAAATCCTAAAGTTGACATCAGGCTTGGCACTCCTTGAAGGCCTGAAAGCAGCTCCCTTAGGACTGATTGAACCGAGAGCATTGTTTTTCTACAGTATTTCCATTCCCCTGAAGGTTCACATCAGTCTTCCTCGGCTCCTGAAGCATTCATCTCATCAATTATCTAGGAAGGGGGGGGGGGGGGGGGGGGGGGGGGGGGGGGAGGGGGAAGGAGGAAAAAACCTGTGTTTTTTCAGTGTTATGAAGATTTGGTCATATGGCTTTCCATTGGGTCATCATATTTCTGTCATTTCCTGCTATCTTTTTTAAGCACTGTGCTAGTTTCCATCATAACTAAATTTCTGTTTATATTCACAAATGGTAATCAAAAGGAAGTACATGGGACAGGTCTTGTAGCATCTATATGCATATATATATATATAAATATGTATGTACAAACACACAGAAACCTATTTTACATTTATACGTTCACTGTCCCGAGTTGTTTATTTAGTTAGCTCAATAGCTCTCGGGTGTTTCGGATGACTTTTTCCTCTGAGCATGATCTATCAATTTTGGCATAATGAACTCCTGCAAAGGTCAAATTTAAAGGATAAATGCTGCAGGAAATGATGACTCTACAATAATCCTGTTATCCTCCTACAACTCTAATTTCATTTTATTGAGTTGAACAGTGTAAGGGTAAAAGGGTAACTACTTTCTCTCTGCTAACACCCATATACACAAGTCCCCTGAACATGTTATTATGTTTAATCACTGCTGTAAATGTATTAGTAATAAAGATCTACTACAAAAATAATTATTATCTGGTTTTTATTTGTTCATGGTGGGTTTTTTAATTTTACAAATATCAGCAAAACATGTTGAAGAATTATTTACTTAGTTCTTTGTGTTTTGGGGGGGTGAGGGGGGCTAAGAGGGAATTTTATCCTGATAAAATACTGTAAATGGAAGGCAAACTGCATTGTGAATGACACTGTTTTTGTGGCCATTACCAACTGTTCATACTGCCAGTGGATAGATGTTCTGCTAAATATTTGCATATATAGGATGGAACAAAATTTCCAGATAACATTTTCAAAAAAATTCTTAGCATCTGCCTAACCCTGCTCTGTTTAAAACTTGCAGAACCCCATTCCTGGAAACAGACTGAGGTTTGCTTGGTTTTCCTTTTTTTTTTTTTAATTTGATAGTCCTACTAATTCATTATAACTTGTTTGTGTACTGTAACAATTCTCTGGTTGAATTGTCCATACTTTCTGTTCCATTAATGCTAAAATAATTTCCTGGATAAAAGTGTAGCATCAGAAAGCCCTGTCTTTTCTAGAATGGTCAAGGAGGAAAACAAGGTTTCACTGTTCTCCTGCTAGATGAGCCCTTTAGTCTTTCCACAACATAATGATGTCAGCAAATGCATTCCGTAGCTTGCCATATTCAAGCCAACATGTACATTACTTTATCCTAAGGTAGGAGCAACATGTGAGCTGTTTAAGAAACACATCCCCTGCTTTGCAGGTCTCTTTCTGAGCTATGCTTGTTATCAAAGAACAATTTAACAGGTATCTATTTATAAACCAACTAATCAGTTAAAAGCAATACTGTGTGCAGTAATGCGAGCATAGACATACTCAGAAAAAGTTACTTTAAGAAAGTCCATTTGAATATCTGTATATAAGAAGCTTTAAGTAATAAATGGATATTTGGGAGTTCTGTGGGCACTGCTACAATAAGTAATTTAGCCCAGACTAAAGTCTGATCAGAAAATGTAGGAATTTTTTAAAATTTCACTAGCTAGGAAGACTTAGGAGGTATTGGATGTGTTCAAAAGTGCTACTGAAGTTGCATTCTCCCACGGGAAAACTCCCCAGTGACTATAGACAAGAGAGACCACAAAGAAGATAAAAGCAATTTCATGACATTGTCTCAGCTTGTTCCAAAACATGCAAAGCTCCTCTGTAAAGGACCCATTTCAATGGCTGTGGCTATTAACTCTTACCTTTTATGCTTTCATTTGGTGTGAATCTCAGCTGAGATTTTTTCCTTTCTCTGGCAGCTTGTGGCAATAGGTTGAAGAGATGAGTTTACTTGCATATTGGAAACAGAGAAACTTGAAAACACATGAAAAATTGCAATGACAAGGTAGGAATTCACTGCTTCTGATGTGGTGAAATGAAATTCTTGCCCCATTCACCTAATGTGTCTGCATAGGCAATAGATTCCCACACAGAGGCTGGAGTGATATTTGTTTAAAACTAGCTTTCATCCCTTCATAAACAATATAAATGTCAGCTTCTCATAATCTCCCTTGCACACTTTTGACCTGGCAAAAACATTGTGCAAGCAAAAACGGCTCACAAAAATTTTGAACTAAAGTTCACCCCTAAGCCCTCAAAAAGGTCTTTCACTTGCTGAGTACTAATCAAGAGCTACAGAGCCCAGAAACAGCAACATGTGGTTTATTAACAGAGCAATAGAGAGAGAACAATACACCAGCTAGACAATCATTGCCTAACAAAAAGTATATCTGCCATCAAAGCACGCTGCTAAAAAAGTCACCCTTAGTTTTACAAAAATTTGATCTATTGCATGCAACCCAGCTCCCCCCTGCCCCCCCAACACACACCATTATCAACCTTATCATAACCTATGATGTGTACTGATTCAAACTCATTGAAATATGCATCAAGACAAGCTCCTGGGAAGCAAAACCTCAAGAAATGAGAATAGTGAAAGAAACTGTGGCCTTCTGTAGAATCACAGAAGGGTAAGGGTTCGAAGGGACCTTAAAATCACCTAGTTCTAACCCCCTGCCACAGGCAGGGACACTTTCCACTAGACCAGGTTGCTCAAAGCCCCATCCAACCTGGCTTTGAACAGTTCCAGGGTAGGGGCAGCCACAGCCTCTCTGGGCAACCTGCACCAGTGCCTCACCACTCTCACAGAAAAGAATTTATTTGTAACATCCAATCTACTTCCTTTCATCTTAAAACCAATCCCCCTTGTCCTATCAGTACATGTCCTTTTAAACAGACATGAGAACCTGCATTTCAGGAGTGATAAAAAGATAGCGTCTAGCTAGTACACAAGAAGACCCATGCTGCATTTTATTACATGAACAACTGAAGCAATGTATTTGGATCCTTGGAACAGGGTAGAGCTCAAACAGAAAGCTCCTGGACAGGACGACAGTCAGCATTTGAGGGGTGTTAAAAAGTCCTCTCTGCAGCTTCCTTGTGGAGGCACCATCAGCCAGTCAGGCAAGACTCCCCAGAACACAGATGCTGGCAACTTTTTTGCATCCAGTATATCACACATACATATACTTTATATATGACCAGCTACCTAACTGAACAAAGTTTCTGTATTTTTCTCTGCCCAAGCACTAACTGGCTACACTTCAGGTTATAGGAGCAGTTAAGCAAGTTAGAAACCCTTTTCCATAGGCATTAAAAGATTACATGAGTTCATATTATTGGGTTATACCATGTTATATAAATTCACACTCATATTAATGTAAGCTTGACTGGCCAGAGGAGTCAAGGCTGGACACACTACATAGCACTGAGGACAGATTTTCAGACAAAATCCTTTTTCTCACACTATCCTTCCCACCTGGGAAAAGTTCTCCCTAAACTTACATAAGTCATCTCAGTACTGTCCTTTAAGTCCCTTCTTAAAAATCCCTTTTGCTCACAACCTATGAAAATCTTGACCACAGATTTATAGGAATCTGATTATTTACTTGTGTGAAAATAGACTATTCTCTTGTTCTCTGCCCGCACTCGATGCAATGCAGACTTTAAAGAGTCTCTGGATAATCTTCTAAAATATGCTGATGGCCATAATTCACACAATTTTAGGTGACATAGAACACAGTAGAAGAGACAGTGCAAAGAAAATATTGGGCTATTAGTCAAAGATGACAAAGAACTTCTTTAAATGTCCCAACTGTCATTGGCAAAATAAGATTAAAAAAACAGAGAAGGTACACAATAAGAAACTGGTGTAGAATAGAGTAGTTTTAATTCACCATGAGCTGAGGAAATAAGGAAATCCTGAACTACTAGTGTGTGTGTAATCTCTCCCTTGCATGAATAGATATCACATTTTGTAACTCTGAATTTCCTTACTGTTTATCACACTAAGAAAACATTCTAAATTCACCCTATAAGGAAACAATTGCTAACTAGAAGTTAAATATACATGCCAGTAGTCAGAGAAAGGAGTTCTCCTTTATGTCCTACAGTAGAGACTAGACTCTGCCTAGAGGTGGAGACTTTCTGCAGCATATTCACAAGGAAGAAAAAAAAAGAGAGAGAGAGAGAGACTTGCTTAACTTTACTTAGAAGGAAATTGCTGATGGAAAACTTTTATCTGTAGAAAGAACTGGAAAGCACAGTGCAATGTCATTTTTTTTAAGAACAGGGTTCAGTTTAATGTTCAGTCTTTTTGCAGCACTGCTGCCAATTGGATAAAATATTTAATGGCACTGTATTCTGAACTATATATTTTTGACAATGTATTTCATGCCTTGTATGTCACTGAAGTTATGAGATTGGAGTGAATAATGAAACAGTAACTCAGCATTCTTCATGCTGTTGCATTCAGATATGCTATTTTTCATTGATGTGCCACTAGCTAAATCAAGCCTTGATAATCTATAACCATTTCTTACTTTGTAGGAATTATATTAAGATATAAGAACGTCTTAACCTTCTGTCATTTTCTATGTAATATTAAAATTATATTAATATTGGAAGCTTTGGTATCCATTGCAGGAAATAAAATTTTAAAGAGCATGTACAAATCTGTGCTACAAAAATTTGATTTGAGAGCTTTAACTTTCATACCAATGTTATCTGTTCACAAAACAATTCATCCAGAAAGAAAGAATAGTTTAAAAAAAAAAAATGCTTTCAAAATATTTATTATAGGAGCATGATAATTTTCAAAAGCAAATATATTGCAGAAATACATACCTTTTCCATGGTGATATAAAAAGACTTATATGAGCACATAAGGGGTTTGGAGGATTTCAATACCATTTGATTAAAAATATAAAAGGAAAAGTTTGAAAGGAAAGGAAGTTACTAAAGGGAAAAAATGTAAATTCAAGGGAAAAAATGTTGCCCTGTCTTTGCAAAGCATTCTGATAGCAAAGAGGACTATAGATGAGTTTTGTCCTGTTTGTTAAGGTCAAATTACCTGCAGTCATCTACATCTTCATATTGAGACATTCTGTGCTGCATTGGCATCCTTTCAGAATGTTGTCAGGTATGTCATAATCACAGAGAAAGGCAGGACAGTAGGAACAGTTTGTAGGAGACTTTCAGATAGATTTTTCAGGAACATCTAGGAATGAAAAGAAAGCACCTGGATGTATGATTGCCTTGGATAAATCCCTAGGAGTTCCTCCTGAAATTACTAGCTGGGTAAGTCCAAAGTGGCATATGGATATGTACACGGAATATGTGTCTAGGATGCTGATACCTCTTATTTAGGGGAGTAACACATTTCACTTTTAAATGAAAGCCAGGCAGGTCATGTGTGGCAAGTAAGAGAGAGGCTGGTTAAATATTCATTTCAGTCAGCATGGGTATCATTTATCTAGCAGACTTACAGAGCTATAGATACCAAGATGTTGATTCAAATATTTGAAAACAGGTTTTGTCAACCAGGAAAATATTTTTCTCATAATTCACCCTTTTCCTACTTACTTTTACCTCAAATTTGTCCAGGTTCCCACTATACCAAGGTGCATTTCTGGTGAGGCACACATTGGTCAGGCATCCAGGCATCCAGCACTTCATCTAAAGCTTAAGGAACATCCTAAACACATGCTCTTGGTGAGCAGACACCAAGATGAGCTGAGACCACACATGTGATGAGGACCCATGACATCCTAGAAGAGGTGAGCTCTACAAACAGAGGATGGCTGCCTGAGCCCATGGGTGCCTCTCTCTGCACAGGATGGGATGCAGCTTACTGCAGTGCTGCACCACATCAGCCCAGAGTTTGCATTGTCTTCATCCATAGTTTTCCTTCTCACCCTTGGCAACCTCCCCAACCAGCAGTAAACACACACTGCCCCAAAGGCTCACAGAATAATGCGGCTTATGGTAGACCAGGGTGTCGCAAAATGCTCCATAATCAGTGTTGTAGCAACAGGACAAATGATGAGTTTTATCACCGAGTATGTAACACAGTTTTAAGCATAATACCTATGCTGGAAAAAAAAAAAAAAACCAAAGCAAACAACAACCAAATTCTACATTGTTGAATTAAGTGAGATATATTTAAGAAAAATATAAGAAAAGATAATTAATTAGGTGGTGATAAGAGGAAAGGGTCAATGTCATTAAAACAAATAATGTAATTGCATTTTAAAGGAGAAATAATATCTCTCCCACGTTAACAAAGTAATAAAACTTTAACTTCAAAAATGTCTTTGTCATATTTCGAGTACTGGATAAACCAAATTCCATTTCTTTTTCCCAGTATTTAACACCCTGATAAGGTTTTTCCTGACTTCATCGTATGCAACCACTGAGTGATTATGGCTAATTGTGAAGAACAAATACAAACACTAAGGGAGAAAGGTGGAAAATTTCTGTGATCAACTGCCCTAGGTACATAATTGATCAAGTGACAGCTGACATAGATCCAAAGTTGTTGGTCTGTTAAGACAAAATCACTAAAAGATATTATATCTCCCTGTAAATTAAAGAGAGTCTTTTGCATGGTAAGATATTTACTCTATCAGTTGTAAAATAACGACAGCTCGGGTAAACTGTTGGTATGTGATGAATTCTGATGCTAAAGCCATGATAGTAATCATGGGCATGATGGATTCCACAGAGAGACATAAAGAAATATTAATTTCCATGATATCAACGCTAATGTAAGAAATGCACACATCCTGACACTTTAAAAGTATATTATAATTTGGGGTTTACAATTTTAAAATAACAGATTTTCAAAGGATAGATGTTCAACGGATTCCCAGAGAAAAAAAAAAGAAGACGGAAATAACAGCTTCTTGACAGGTGTTTCATATAAAATACTCAAAAAGTAGAACCAAGAAATCACTTTTGAAAATCCGCAAGATTGTAAACAGAAAGATTTCAGAAAGATAATGTCAAAGTGAGGGAAAAGCATTTGAGAACACAATTTACTATATTAATCTTTAGTTTTATAATTTTTGTTTTTAATCCCCTTCATGTTTCCTATTGGAGGAATGAAAGTCATATTGTTGGTGCAAAAATGTTTTTAGAAAGACATTAAGTGACTCTAAAATTCTACATTTATCATACAAACATTTGTTTGCCACATTATGGAAAGGCTATTTTATTGAGCAAAATATCCTTTTCTGACATGCTTCATCACTTTAATGGCTTCTTATTTTCACACGTTGTGAATATATATCCATTTCATTATATATATAACCTGAACAACTTCTATTGCATGAAGAATTATTTTGAGGTTAATGCAAGAATATGTGATGGCTTGTTCTCGGAAAAAAATTAAAACAAATTGTTGGGTAACATGAGGACTAAGTGAGTAATACCTTGTGATGTGCCCTTGGATCTCAGTAGTTAAGGTTAATAATCCCTCCAAATAATGGGATGTAAGATGATAATTTTGCTAAGAAAAAAATAGGTAGTAGATAAATAGGATTTCTACTTCAGCAACCCACCGAGGACACATGCAGCTTAACTTCTGAGTGGAAAATATGGATTACAAAAAGTTATGTTCAAAGACCCAGTAATGATATGTTTAAATATGTTATTCCTACATTGCACCTTCATATTCTTCATAACCACTGCATTATACTTGGACTCCTGTAGGGCTGCAGAAGACAGTGGCTTTCATTGTGACAAGTCATAAATACTCTCCTGCTGTGCAATGCTTTACAGGGTTGACGGTAATTGTGTGAAGCTTAAAAACACACTGGTAACATGAACTCCAGATTCTATGAGCTCGACGCAGACAGAAAAAGAACAAGCTAAGTAGGAATGGTCCAAACTTTATTTACATTTTATAAAAGACAACAAAAAACTTTTAGACATTTAACAGATTTATATCTGTTGTGGTCTTATGAAAAGTCATTTACATCATTTAAAAAAATAATCATGCTTCCTGAGTTTCTGTTTCTTTCTATCCTTGTTGCAGGTCATGGGTTTATTCCTGTTTGGCCTCATCACCTGAATTCTGCCCAACATGAGTATATCATGCTTTATTTCAACTAGTGAAAGCGACCATTTAAAAAAAAGAAATAGACTTAAAAATTGAAATATGAGTGGAATACATTTGCTTGAACTGCATTGAGTGGGAACCGTGAGGGTTTTTACTTTCCCAGGGCTGTGGATTACAAGCAAATCATACTTGTTGGACACACACTAATTTTTAAGTATCTCTGTATTAGAGACTGCCCAACCCAGACATTGGCAGGACCCAGAAAGTGTTCCTGACCTAGCCATGAAGGTGTGCGGCAGTGGCAGCACCCTATCCTTAGGTCCAGGCAGTGTCAAGGCCAAACCCAAGATGCACACGTGACTGTGTGCACAAACACACTATAAACACACAGCTGGATGCACAGACTGACAGAGACACAATAAAGCATATTTTATGGCATCCAGTCAAACACAAAGAACACACACACAAACATGAACAGTGTGAAAGGCTCAGCCCCAGCCCTTCTCTAGAGCTGATGAGATCAAAATCTGTTAGTGGAATCTACACACATTAGGGTTCTTGCCAGAAGCTGGTCCTGGACACTCAATCTATCCAGCAGCAGTCTCCAAGACCTTCCTGACTTCCTCAGGCTCTCAAGCCTCTGAGATTCATGGTCCTACTTCATTTGCAGGTTATCAGATATCTTTATCAGATATCTTAATCTATCACCAACCTGTCCAGGTTAAATTTCTGTAACATCCACATATATTTAAAATTTTTTTTAAATGTTAAAAAATTGATTTAGTAAGAATATAAAACAGTTTGCAATGATAAAGCACAGGGCTTAGCCAGACAAATGTACTGGCAACCACTGTTTATTTTCAACAGGCCTTTCCCCATTCTCCTTTCTTTACCACACTTGTTCCTCCCCAATACAGTCAAGCCCCACCTTTTCCTTTCCTTTTTGTCCATTCATTAAGCATCCCATTATAAAAGTGTCACATCATCCCAAAATTCCCAAATTTAAAGCATGTGATAATAAATGTAACAGAATCCCAAAATTCTTTTCCCCCTGCATTCATCGCAGTTCCTGTACCCGGTGTTCTGCTAGGTATTCAAAAGAGGGGGTTCCTTGGGCTAACTTGTCTTGGTGAGTGCCCCATGAGGTCCAGGGGCTCATCACTCCCCATAAAAAGTGCTGGGAGTGCCAGGTCAGGATACTTCTTTAGCAATTCTTAGCTTCTTGAGGTCCCTCTACCTGCCGCAGTTCCCCTGGTCTCCAAGAATCCTTTTGTTTATGGGCATTCGTCTTTAATCATATAATCTAATACTCTGAGCTCTCAGTCTAGAGCAGATGAATGTCAAAAAACTTCAGGACCCTGTGTTGCAAGTGCAAGTAAAGACAAACTAACTTGGAAAAATTTTGCCTTAAGTTATAAAACTTGGCAATGTTTCACTGTCTGCAATGACTTCATAAGATCGAGCTGCAAAAGCCACGTCAGAAACAAAAGGCCACTGGTAATCTCCAGAGGCTTTCTGGCCCACCCAAGATACAGGAGAGAAAAAAATATAACCTTCTTGAAAGAATTCCTACTCAGCCTTTGCTAGCACTCCCTGAATACTTTCACCAATAAACCACTATGTCTGGGGAAAAAGGTAGGGAGAGGAAAAACAGACCATGCTTCAGATATGTCATTGCTCCTTTCAGGGTATCTGACAAACCAGGCTGTGGGTATTCCCTCAGTTTTTGACTGTCAGAGGCTTCTGGCTCTGAAAGTTGAATTATGCTGTCATTATTACAGTCTCTTACAGCTCAACACCAAGGATGAGTCTTCACTACATAAAAAGTAAGTGTTAGAATTTTTCATTGCAAATTTGTTTACACACATTTCTTTTACCAACACAGAAACCTAGGGAGGAACAGGGAATTGCAATTCCGCTCTGAGGTAAACTGAATAAGGTCAGCCCAGCAAGGTAGCTTGACTGCTGCTGGTATCATGTAGGTATTTCACGATAAAAATACAAGTACTCAGTCTTCATCTGAATCTTTCAATGTATTGTCATGTAGCAATGCTGTCATTTATAAAAGGCACATCTTTTTATAGGCAGCAACAAAACAGCCCCCAAGTGCCACCCACAGTATGCAAGCCCAAATGAACAACAGGAACAACAGAAGATTCTAAGCTGACAGTTTTGCACTTTTTTTTTCTTTTGCAGAGGCCTGTGCTAAATAACTTCTCATACAACACACATTGGGAAAAAATATCACAGATAACATATGGTAGCCTTCCTGAACAAAAACGTCAAATGAAATACACTGGAGATGAATAAAAGACAATCCAGAATAGTGTTCAGGGAGTGTAGATGATTCTGACATATGTAACATTTTCAAGTTATATTGAATAGCATAGGGGTGCATCCTGAGACAGAACAAAGTGAAAATGCAACATCATAATACACATGGGCTAGATGTTTTAGAAGTTTATGCTCTAACACCTGTACAGAAGAAGATATAATAAACCAATGGTGAAGAAGAAGGCATCTGCAAGTAATTTTCCAGATTACGGAAAATAAAACTTAGGAAGAGACCAGAATTCACTGACAGTAATGAGGAAGGGACTGCACAGAGGAATGATATGTAAGGTGAATTGCTGCCATCAAAATGAGTCCTTACAGAGTTTAAACAAACCTCCATCTGCAAAGCAGTCCTGAAGGAACCCTAATTCTCTATGTCAAGAATTGAAAGAGACACAGCTAATATTCACAGCCATGAATATTAACACGACAAACCTACAAACATCAATGTAAAACTCTGTCATGCTTCGATTACTAAATATAAAGCAAATGGCTTTTTAATAGTTTACTATCAAGGAGAAGAGATCACAAGAATATAAATATATGTCACATATAATAAATATACGATAAATATATAGTAAATATATAAGACAGCAAATATATTCAGCATACATATATTCAGTACCTCCACATCAGGCAGTCATACAACAGTGATTTATTCCTATAGATAATACACAAAGTAGAACTATTTTATTTCCAGAATTCAGTTTCAAGTCAGCCAGAATTTTTCTTTCAGTTTTTAAATATATAATATATCAGCAACTTTTATATTATTTTATCTAACTTTTCTGAAAAGGGCGTGTTGCTGATCCCACTGTGTTAACTTTGAAGTTCGCTGGTTTTACTGAGAATAATTTTGTCTGCAACACAAACAGTTTATTTCAGGATTTCCACTCAACAGAAAGAGCAATTGGGAAATTCTCTGAAGTACTAAGGAAAGGAAGTAGAAAATTGAGTCATATTCTCCCATACATATTACACCAGTTACCAAGAAGTGACTGGAGTCACTGTGAGTAGTATAAATTTCTCTGTGACCTGTTTCAAATATTCCACATTACATCCCTTTTATGTAGTAAAAATTTGAAGATTTAGACAGTTTTAATGAAGGTTGTCTCCAGAATTAAAATGTTTAATAATTCATGTCTAAGTCCTTCTAAATTGCTCTGAGATATATGTTCATAGACATTATATGATTAAAAAACTCAAATGTTGTCTTCAATTACCTCTAAGTCCAAATGAACATGAGGAACAAACTTTTTTGAGAAATGGATTGATAATTTTTTTGGAATTAATAATTTCTTCAGTTGCAATTCCAGTTTCTGTGCCTTTGATGTACTTAATTAAAAAGAATGGGACAAAGACAAAACAATGCAAGAAATACTGGGGTATAAAGATATGAAATACCAATTTCTATGTAGTTTCCTTGAAAAGATTATTTTTCTAGTACTTGCTTTACATAATAGACTGCAGGAGGTAGGCATCCCTGCTATACTCTCTCCAATTTCAAGAAATAATCAGTTTTTCCAGCAGAAAACACTGGGATGCCCAAAATATTATTTCAGAATAACTACTGAACTGAGAATCCATGTGGTTTATTTATATAAGAGTAGAATACAAGTAAACACCATGGGCTGGGAAGTGGTTTCTGCTTTATGTGTATCACAAAAAAAGAAAAAAAGGAGCAAATGACATTTAGCAATTGCATTGGTCTATTAATTAATTTACTCTTTGTGAACCTCATTCCAGTCATTTGTGACCCACCTACACTTTTTTTTAATTGTCTGGGAGGGATGTTTAACATTCCTCTCTACACTGTTTTTATCAATAAGTATTGCAATGTAGATTGTCAACTGGTTTTGTTCTTATAAGTCAGTGTCAAAATTCCTAACACAATGGTTTTGAAAAAATAAACAGATAACATTCTAGACTAAGTTTCATATTACTTCTCTCACTTTTCTTCAGTTGCAAATCTTTTTTTATGCTATTTACAGAACTATTTCTAATTTTCTACGTTAGCACATGAGTACACGAAAATAGAGCTCAAAGCTTAGCCTTCACACAAAAGGTTTGACATATATATTTGTATCTGTTTTTAGTAGTAAGTGGAGACTGCAGCAGGGATGGGCAACTGACTGCAACAAACATTCCATCTTCTCAATGAAGACTCCTGGAGATGGGAAAGTTGACCTAGGGTCAGATTTCCAAAAAGTATGGGAGCATATCATCATCATGGAATCCTACAATATCCTGAGTTGGAAGGGACCCACAAGGGTCATTGACTCCAACTACTGTGTAATTGCAATATTAAAGTTTTTTTGTCAACTTTGAATTGGCGAAGGATCTTAGCATTGATCTTTTGAAAAGGATATCTTATAAGATCCTTTCCCAATCCAACATTTTTTTTATCACCTACCTAAACTAGGATCCTAAAGACGTCCAAATCTCTTAACGCATGAGCTCTTAAATGAAAACAAAAGAGGGTAAAAGCATCAGTTTGCTGTCTACTGGTCCTAGTACTGCCTTTTAAACTATTCAACTCAGAGACTTTTGCTCTACATTGCTCTTTATAACTTGGTCTTGCTCCTCAAATAAGACGCTCTGATGCTCCAGTCTATGCAGTGAATATAATAACAGGTTGTTGTCATCAACAGCTGGGACGTGATTAACACGGTTCTCCTAATGGAAATAGAGCTGTCCCAGGCCAATGAAACCCTGACTTGTATTAGCAGTAGTGTGTCCAGCAGAACCAGGGCAGTGACTAGTCCCTCTGTACTTGGCACTGGTGAGGCCACACCTTGAATCCTGTGCTCTTCTTTGGGACACTCACAGATAAAGGACATTGAGCAGCTGGAGCATGTTCAGAGAAGGACGTTGAAGCTGGTAAAGGGTCTAGAGACTAGACTTTCAAAGAAAGTGCATAGAAATCGTATTTGCTTTACATAAAAGACTGCAGGAGGTTGACATCCCTGTTTTCCTTTTCCAATTTCAGGAAGTAATCTGTTAAAAGTGCTGGGCTAAAAGTTGGACTTGATGATCTTAAAGGCCTTCTCCAACATAAATGATTCCATGATTTTCTAATATGAAGTTTAATTAATAATCTCTGGAAATTTTGGCAAGAGTTTTGTCGTGTATTTTTGGGAGCCTCATAAAGGACCAGGGTTGAAGAAGATAGTTTTTAATAATTAAGAAATAACATTTGGAAAACATAGTGCTATTGGCTCACTACTAAAGCAACCGCTTTTGAAAAATTTAAAGCAAAAGGGAAGCTATTACTGTAGTCCATAAACCCCTCCTCAGGCCTGAAGGCAGAAATATCTGCTAGCTGTTGTAAACGAAGTCTACTTAAAAGAGAGCTACCAAATTATCATTACTGCTCTTGCCTCGGGAATGTCTCTGGAGTCAGTAGCAATTACTACAATAGGTTTCACAAATGGAAACAATTTGCTTGTTAGTGCCACTTGGGTTTGTGCTAGATTTGAACTGTCAGTTTTTAAAACAGTAAATGCTTACTATAAGCTCTGAGACCACAGGCAGGAGAAATGACTACTAAACAAGCGAGTGTTCTAATATTATTATTATTATTATTATTATTATTGTTATTTTTATTATTATTACTAGAATGAAGTAGAATCATTAATTACCAGACAAGATGCTTTTTGAAATAGTGTGATAACATAACATTATTTGTTTAGGGTAAATGTTTCTCTAAAGAGACATTGCAAGGATAAGACAATATTTTCTGTAGAAATGTACTTTGAAAAGAATGCATGTAATCCGTCTGTACAGTTTAAGGGGTTTTGGATTTAGAATTTTGATTCAGGGTCATCCCTAAGTATAAAAAGACTTTTTTTCCTTTGCCTTTCAATTACATTTTAGAAGCTCAAACTTCTTCTAGAAGGATGGTTCTGAGTGCGCTGTGTATACCTACAATAAATATATGTCAAATAAGGAAATTAATTAATTCCCCAGTGGTTGACTCTCTATTCATTGACTGACAGAGGTTAAAGGAAGGCACAGACACCAAACAGTGGGCTACTATTTATAACCCTTACATATATACTGTCAGAATAAATTATGTCTTGGATGTAGATACCATTCTCTCATCCATTCCATGGCTGTGAAAATATCAAAATCCACCGGCTCAGTTAAGGATTGTGACAAAGAGTAGGATTTGGGTGATTACTATCTATCCAGAGGCCTCATGACCCATTATGACTTACATTCACACACCTAAACTTTCTTCTTCTGTAAAAGAGAATAGTCACACCTGAGCCAGGAACAAAAACTCCGGAAATTATTCCTGATTTGCAGTAACCCAGACCATGGCTGAGTGTTTTCTGGGATGCTGTTAGCTGTCACAGGCAAAATAAATGCTAAAGAATGAGGTAGCAAGGAGGCTAGTGGAACAAGCACATGCACACACTCGTGTTTTGGCTTTGTTTGATAATCTAATGGAGGCCTACACTGCGTTACTCCTCAGGCCAAAATGCACCAGATCACTCACTTCACAAGACTCATCTTTAACCATCTGGTTATGGTGAATCTGCTTATAGTCTTCCCTAATCCATGCTTTCCATCAATCCAGTCCCACTCTTTAACTCAGTTATAGACCCTGTGTCTGACAAGTACAGTTTTACTTGTATTTTTATCTTTGTTAATTTTTGGGGGTATTTACAGTACAGTACAGGAATATCAACCCACAACTCTACTTTTGCTTTTCCTTCCATTTTGTTTTAATCAAACAGGTATACTTAAGATGTTGGCAACCACCTTCCAGTAGCATCTTGTTCTAGATCAAACTGCTTCTGGCACATCATCACACAGCACGTAATTTCACTGGCATGTCCAGCTGTCATTGCAGATGATCCTATTGGTCTGTGAACAAACCATCATAAAATACTCATTGCAAGTCATATGATTCCTCCATGGTAGCTGGTAGCTGAAAACTTCTAGAAAACCTTGCTAATAGGCCTTTTTTCTGGGTTGAGATTTTATGAGGTTCTTACACAAAGAGATCTTGGTTCTGTTTGAATTGTCTGTTGTACCATAACCTACTCATGGGTTGAAATGTAAAACTACCAAACAGATATTAAAGCTCCTCAAGCAAAACACATCATCTTCTGTGAGACAGAGCCTCTCATGTTCCACCTTTCCTCCTCTCTGTATTATCTCTCTATTCCTTATCCTGACATATTCTCTTAGTTTTTAACAGGAGATACAGCTTTACATTACGTACTCTATTCTCATCTCCTCTGTCATTCAGGTAACCACCAATATTATTAACATAAAGGTTATTTCTGTGTACAGAATCACAGAATGATAGTATCCCATACTTCTACCGAAGTATGTTACTCAAGGAGTGACCACTAAGTAAGTTACAAATGACCAACTTCGCTCTAGTTACCTGTAAGTCCCCACAACTGCACAGTGTATTACACAACTAATATTCCAGTTATCACCAATTTAGACAGCTTCTGTGGTTTTCTTCTCTACTGATGTTGCCACCAGTATTCATGTTAGCTGTTAAACTGAGTCTGCATCACATAACAATGGCTAGAGTATGAGCATAAAAGTCAGAAAGGCTCTCAGTCCTATTAAGAGAGCTATTTTTTTACACTGAAAATGTTATTCTGCTACCCATTGACAAAACTGGTTCTGCAGCTATTGCCTTCATTTGTTTTCTTTCATTTCATGTAAAAGAAAAATAAATTTTCTTGTTCAAAATATCCTTTCTTATTACAGGGTCAACTATAATTCTCAAACATTTTCAAAACAATGGCTGAGGAATAGCATTCTTTCTTAGTCAAGAGTTAATTTTTGCTTTTTCAATGTAGGAAAAAATATCCAAGGTAAGGTTTCCTAAAATAAAATATTTAAGTGCAGCATGGCTTACAGACCTATTTGATTGTCTGTTGATTATTTAGTAACTGAACAAAGAGTATTGAATTAATATGGAAATTTTCTCATAAATAGATTTCATTTTTTATCATTCTATATTCTATGTTTTAAAGAACACTTGAAATTGATTATATCCAGATCCTTGATACGTTGGGCTGCATAATTACCACTGTTAACATTCTGTGATCAATTACTTAAAGTTATCTATTCAGTCTTATCTATAAGATTATTTCTATGATATAGCACATAAGGTCAAGAGCTGCAGAACCTAATATTAATATTTGACAGAACATGCTCTCATTTTTATTTGGGGGTATTTTGAAGAATTTCTCTTTTATATTTTTCAAATGTGCCTTGGTCATGTGACTTTGTGTTAACACAAAATATGAGAAACAACTCAGCAAGTTTGCCAAGAACTCCAAGCTGTGGGTACAGTCAACACACATGCCATCAACAGGGACCTTTACAGACTTCAGAGGTGGGAAAGGGTGAACCTCATTAAGTTCGAGGCCAAGTGTAAGGTCCTGCAAGGGGATCAGGACAATCCCAAGCACAAGTACAGGCTGGGGAGGGAATGGATCAAGAAGAACCCTGAGGAGAAGGACTTGGGGATGTTGGATGAGAAGAACAACATGACCCAACAAAGTGTGTTTGCAGCTCAAAAAGCCAACCGTGTCCTGGGCTGCATCAAAAGAATCATAAACAGCAGGTTCAGAGAGGTGAGACTGCACTTGGAGAACTGTTTTGGGGCCCAAACATAAGGAAGACATGGACCCGTTGGAGCGAGTCCAGAGGAGGGCTGCGAAGATGATCCGAAGGCAGGAGCACCTCTCCTATAAGATAGGCTGAGAGCATTGGGGTTGTCCAGCCTGCAGAAGAGGAGGCTTTGGGGAGACCTCAGAGCCTTTCAGCACCTAGAGGGAACCTACAAGAGAGCTGGAGAGGGACTTGTTGCAAGGGCATGTGCTGATAGTACAAGGTGGGATGGCTTGAAACTGAAAGAGGATTAGATTGGACATAAGGAAGAAATTCTTTACCATGAAGGTGGTGAGGCACTGCCACAGGTTGCCCAGAGAGGTTGGGCCATTCTTGGAAGGGTTTAAGGCCAGGCTGGATGGGGCTTTGAACAACCTGGACTAGTTGATGTTGTCCCTGCTTATGGCAGGGGGTTGGAATGAAATAATATTTAAGGACTCTTTCAATCCAAAACATTCTGTGATTCTATGAATTCAAAGACAACAGTGGTTAAGATGCTTTGCTTCTGGAAAATCATTAAACCTGTCTAAATAAATTCACAGAATAATAGAATAATTTAGGTTGGTAAGTCCTCTAAGATCATCATGCCATTAACCCAGCACTGCCATCTTCACCACTAACCAAATGCCACATCCACATTTTTAAAAACTTTCCAGGGATGATGATTCCCACAGTTCCCCACATACTCTGTTCCATTGCCTGTCTACTCTTTCAGTGAAGAAATTTTTCCTAATATTCAACTAAATCTCCTCTGGTACAACCTGAGGCCATTTCTTCTCATTCTATCATGTTACCTGTAATGTTTCCCTCATCCACTAAGTGGATCACATGGTCACGGAAGGAGATCAAGTTGGTCAAGCAGGATCTGCCTTTCATAAACCCTTCATAAACCACGATGGCTGGGCCCAATTCCCTGGTTGTCCCATACATACATACCAGGATGGCGCTCAGGATGATCTGCTCCATGACCTTTCCTGGCACTGAGGTCAATCCAAGAGTTTCCCCAGATTCTCCTTACAACCTTTCTTGTGTATGGGTATTACATTTGCTAACTTTCAGTCCACTGTGAGTCAACATGGTTAGCCAGGACTGCTGGTAAATGACAGAGAGTGGCTTAACCAGCCACTGATTTAGCAGTATTGATAATATCACTTACATACAATTGTCAAAATTAATATCAAATAGGAAACATACAAAAAAACATAATTGGGGATCAGTATAGAAATGTTTGTCATTAAAACAAAAAACAGTAGAATAAGACAGAAATAAAAATCTTAAAACTAGTATAATATGTCTTTTCAGATTGAAGTTCATATTTCTGTCGGAACTATCTTCAGGATCAAACTATCCTTGCTAAGATTTCTAGTTGCAGGAAAAAGTATTTTTCAACACATAACTGATCCTTCAATTATTTTTAATCAGGTCTACATCTAGAATGGTAGCCAGTACAAAATAGTACTTTGTAGGCTTCAGCAAAAATGTCAACGTATAATTGCACTACACCTACACCACACCTGCTGATGTAGTTAGTCATGTTTTACAGTCCTCAAATAGAACAGCTTAACAGAAATACCATACAGAAATGTTTACACTTTTAATTGGCAATTTTTCGCTGATTTTTGTTTCAAAATCTTCCTCTAATATCTACACCTGATCCTACATGTATGTTTCGTTATTATTGATTATTTTTGTAACATCATACGAGATGGTGCATTATGAACAAGAATTATTTGCAAGAATTTTTCCAAAACTGTTTAGAATTACAAAGGATACCATAATATTCTTCTCAGTATCAAAGAACCCTTTTTCAGAGATGGACAAAGTCATGCAAAGGCAAATCAAACATCTGCATAGCATTTCCAAAGGCTGTCAGTATTATTTCTGATAGCTTCCTTCCTAACAGTCCTTTCTACTGAGCTTATATAATACTAATTATATAAAGCCTTTTCATAATCACTCTCTCAAGCCATAATGTTTGATCAATAGGGTTTAACCTTAGTTCATCTAAATTTAGCACAAGGCCTCTCTCTGATCTGTTTCCAACACAGTCTCCCCATTATTTGTCTCCCAGCAAATGATAAGTTTGTTTTAAATCACTTGGCTTGTTCTCTAGGAAGAGGAAAGTCAGGATATACAAATTATTTAACAGTTATGATGAGGTGAGAGAGGAATAGAACTATATTAATATATATGTGAATGTATCTTGATTCCCCAAATTATATTTTGTACGCACTTGCTGATTCTTTTTTCTATTTAAATTCTACACAGATGTCTCCTAGCATATTTGTTTTACCAGTTTATATACATGACTTATTTACAAATTAATTTATAACACTTCTAAACCTAGTCCATAGTGTCAAATTCACTCTCCAATGTCTCAGTGGAGAGCTCATAGATTTCATAATTTATTTAAATTTAGGGATAAGGAAAATACTTTTTTACATTTTAAAAAATATATATCAAATAAGTTGTTAAAAAAATAGTCCAAGTGGTAAATAACAGGTAAACTTATCCCAGTTTAACATGAGAATAACCTGAATCTGGTTTGCACATTGAGATGAAGCAGGACTGCATGTACAAGAAATCTAGGCAGAAAAATACTCTCCCATATTACAAAATACTACCATACAAATGTTCATTATACATCTTATGTTAGTTATAATACTTGCTCCACTATCCCTTCATTGTAAATTTATACCTATGGCAAAATATGTAAATTATGATTGCTTTTGGTTCATGGGCAGCTATGTGTATTTGTCTCAAAACAGGGATGGATTTGGCCCACAAATCTCAGAATTTTTTTTTCATGTTTTAAACATAATTAATTAGATACTCTTTGGATTTCTGTATATTGGATATGATTGAAGTAAATTGATATAATTGTTTCCTACTGATACAAATAACCAGTTCAAGAGAAAACAGCTACGTACACTTATACTGCCAGAAACTATAACATGTTTTGCTTGTAGAAAATCTTAGTTAGATTAGAATTTCCCATGCTAATTATGTTCTACTAATCAGAAATAAATAAAGGCAATATATAAAGGTCACCTGACATGGAAGGCTGTTTCAGTTTGCATTTTTATGTTCAGTGGCGCAGGAACACAAAGCACATATTCAGGATATTAAATTAATTTTCAGATTTTTAAAATCTCAGCTTTTAGACTATTAAAGGCTGTCTTTCCAGAAATTTTTGGTTTAAATTTGCAACACTCTTTGTGAAAACAATTACCCAATAATAACAGAAAGTAGATTTGTTCCAGAGAACTCTGAACACTGTAGTTCACAGTAAGGTTGCTCAGACCCTTGAGACTCATGTTGTAGAGTCCCTCAGCGTAGGAAATTTCCTCAGATATCAAGGGTTTAAAATTAAAATTATTAGCTAATGAAACAGTATTGTGTTCTTCTGCATTGAACACTACAAGAAGCCTACATGCAGTCAGTGGAGCAACAGTGCAGGGTGCAGCATGCAAAGACCCATGATTTTTTGCCTATGAAATCAATAGGGTGCTCTCAAGCTGGAGCATGGATAGCTGGGAGTGATGAGGAAAGGCACAGAGCTGGAGCACCCACATCTCTCAGGGAAGGAGAAGTTTGCAGCTGTGGAAAGCACTCCCTGAAAGGGGAAGGGCCTAGTGACACACATGGCTGGTCAGAGGGTATAGTTAACTGTGAATACATGGTGGAGAGCACTAGACTTTTGAAGATTCGTTATAGAAGGTATTTGAAAAGGTGTTTATGAATATTTTTACATGTCTAGTATTGTTGTTTATCTGTTATATTGCTCATATTGGACCTGAATTATATCTTGCAGATTCCTTCTTGATTCTGTGTCATTAATAAATCAATATACCACTTCTGTCCTTATTTGTTTTAAACTACATTAATTGAGCAGGTTCTTTTCCCTATGGTAGCCCTCACAAATCATCTCTCAAGCCTCTTTAAAAGAAATAATCTCTGTGATAGTAAGAGTTGAGAAGACAAGACCTATTGCAAACAAAAGCCTGCAAAAGGGTTGGTAGAGGGGCAGATTTTATTCAGTTCTTCCTGAAAGAAAGTTTAGGAACATTTACACCAGGTTTTCATGCAGTGTTTGCAGATAGACTGAGCTAAGGGAGGCACAAAGCTCCCAGGGAGAGCTATGACTTATATGGATTCATCACCAGAACTTCCCCTGCTGGATCTGACACCTGGGGAAACTTTCAAAACCTTAGGCTTTTGCAGAGAAGATTTTAGAGGCAGACACTACAGCGAAAAAAAATAGAAACTTATCTCATTTTACTGAGTTCATATAGCAAACCTGAAGAGCAGCAGAATCTCCCACTCCACACCTGCTGAAATCTGCTCTAGCTGCAGGTGATAGATGAACCTTTTTGGCAGCACACAATCAAGTGTACTGCAGCAATTCAACCATGATATCAGAAAGATCCATGTAACAGGTCAACTTGTGAGAGAGAAATGTAAAGTTCTCATCAACCTAAGAGGTTTAAAAAACCTTTAAAAGACATTTCTAGCTGTGACTGACAGATGATTTTCTGACATTCACTTTTGATCAATCTGTGGAAATAAATTTCAAGGCCAACATAGTATCAGACCTGAAATACCGTAGTTTATACTATATCATTCAAAGGATATATAGCACCGAGAGTAGCTAAAACGCAGAAGACAGGTTCTCTATAAACATCCATTTTTCCTCTCTGAAATGGCAATAGCCTAACAAGATCTGAATTAAATCATCATGGTTTTAGTTGATAAATGAAAGATTTTCTTTCCAAAACTTTAAAGATCTCTCAAGCCCTTAAATATTCTGTGGGCATAGCAGAACTTGACGCTGTAAATTCCTATAAACCTGTTGGTGTCTTCCCCTCCTGCAAGCCATTCCAAGATGAAAGTTGATATTGAGAGTCCTTACATAATGTAAATGAAAAACAAATACTCACTCCTTCTTCAGGGAAATCCTTAGTAAACAGCAAAGTCAGAGAAATAGCAACTGAGGCATAAAAGCGGGTTGAAAACAAAGGACAGAATCCAGAACCAATAAAGAGTGCTATACACAGACATGTTCTTACTCTTCGCTCTCTCTTCTGTGATCTTGTGCCTCACTTTAACCCAAAATCATTCCCTCGGACATCTCCTGGAAAACCTGCCTAATTATATGAAAAGCATTTGTAGCTGAAGAGAATGCTGGTATCTGTTGAATTGTGCTATTTTTAGAGCTGTTTAACTTAGTAGCAATAATAAAATCTTAGGTGAACAGAGAAGAGAGTTGATAAATTGAAAGAAAACCTTTAAATTAATTTATTTAGATGTTTTTATAGTTTGCTAGGACTTCATCCTCTGGCTACCTTCTCCATGTACTTAAGCTGCCCTTTCTGCCTCTATCTCACTCACAGCACTGTTGTTTCTGGGTGACATTTACAATGTCTGTAAGCAAGATTTTCACACTTATTTTCATGGGGAAAAAATCAAGCATGACATATGGGTAATTCAGATAGCATTTACTTCACTGTGGGAAACTCTAACTTCACTTATTACTTTGAACAACTGGGAATATGCCTCCTCCAAACTACCAGCTTGCTAATATTTCAAATTCTATATATCTATGTTTAATCCCTGACTAGGAAAATATCTCTCTTCCTTTTTCCTTGTAATGAGGTTCATACTGAACTGTATTAGTATTATATATGGTTTCAATAATATTGAGACTATTTTAACAGAATAAATTGACTAGCTCAGTGCAATAATGCAGTTATTTACCATACATTACTATGCCAAGAGCAGACCTAGACTCATTCTATCTCACTTTAGGGACCTAAACAAAGAGACTAACCATGGCAGGCTTATTGCCAGTGCAATGAAACAGACACCTTCATGTGGTAAAACAGATCCTAAAGAAGGTGCCTCTTTTTCTGTCAGCTGCCTGAGTTTATAGGGCAGCTCTGTTCAGAGCATAGGCCTCTCAGCTGTGTGTCTAATCATGTACAAGATGAATCTGGACCTAAGTACCTGTAAACTTTTACATGTTTTGAAAGTTAGTTCTTGGAACAGAAATTTTCTGTGAAATGCCAGAAACTACTACAAGATCACTGCCAACAAATACTGAAGTAAATAGAATTCGTGGAAAAAAAATGGGAGGAAAAGCCATACCAAAACCTGTTTCTGGAACAGGTGGTAGGAAATTTCTTGAGGTACACCAGGAATATAATGATGCCTTGAACAGAGAAAGAGGAGCAAATATTATAAGCAGGATGATAGAGGGCACCTTATATAAAGAACACAGATTTTGAGAGAGGCAGAAGAGTGACTAGGAAGGACTTGAAAGTCTCTCTCTAAGGAGAGAGAAATGGAGACAAAGCTTAAGAAACTTCACAAATGGAGGTTTTTTCTGATTTTGGCCTTAGATAGTAGAAAGAATGCAGTGAAAAGATGGGTAACAATTATTATTTTATTTTCAATCTTTCCTTTGTTCCATGATGAGTTTTTCCAACTTCTCTTTTGTGAACTCTTTTTACCTTGGGCCCTGGCTGTTGGAGATGAAAAAAACCATGCAACCAAAACACTGACAACATTTACAGAAGTTGATCCCGCAGGGAAAAAATCTAAATAGCTTTTTCTGACTCACTTAAGGGTAGGCAGAAATGTATGTTCATACATTTATGTGTATGAACACACTTAACAAGCTGGTTCATGTACCAGAAGCAGTCAAGATCTGCCAGAGCTAATTTACTCTGTGCGTGGGACTTGGGGAAGAGGGAATTTAAAACACAGCCTTAATTAAAGGGAAATTTCCATGTCAGGAAAAAATGGTCTTATCAGAGATATTTCTCAATGTTGCATTTTTGTAAATCATTTCTAGGCCCAAGGAAATGGCTTTATGCGCTGCTTTGCTTTTGCAGCCAACAAGTATTTTCTTGCATAGTTTATCAATGATAACAAATTACATGTTTAGGTTAAGGAATATTTCTATTAGTAACGGTCTAGTCAGCAACGTGGGCTAATTCATCCTGCTGCTTCATTTTCTGGCAGGCAAATAACATTTAAGTGCTAAGCATTTAAAAGTGAAGTAGACTTTGAGATAAATTTCTCTTCTGAAATGCTATCTTTGATGTAGAGTCTGGTAATGAACATTAGGGGCCTAGACTTAATTCAGTGTATAAGTAGTAAGGATTCTCACTTCAAACATTTTATTTCAGTTCAGCCTACAGTTAGCAAACAACTTTTGATGTTAAATTAATTTCACATAAAGATATTTATATTGAGATATTGAGAAATAGGATTTTATTCTCCAGTTGACTTCTTTTCCAGCTGTCTCCACTCATTCATGTTGCCAGATCTGTTGGATTGCTAAGTTTGCTATGGCAAGTCTCTAACAGTTCACTTTCAAGCAACCTGCTCTGATTAGAGCTAGATTATCCCTTGGAAAAGAAGATGGTTTACATTTTTGTTTAGGTACACAGTTTACATTTTTGTTTAGGTACACAACCTGATAATAGATTCCAGGTGCCAGATTGAATGAGAAACATTGGTTTGAGTTTAATTTCTGAGATGGAAAGTTGAAAAAGTTTCTGTAGATTGTTCTCCCCAGCACAGAGTGCTATGCTGTGGGATACCCAGACCATGCATCCTCATAGCTGTGTATAAATTCATTTCCCAGGTGAGAAAATCATGGTACATTATCTTCAGCACCTTATTAAACAGCTGTACTAAATCTGTGAGACAACAGAGCATTTTGACAGTACTCAAAGCACTGGTTCCCTATAGATACACATTTTATAAGGTCACACTATGATAGAGATTTTACTGATAGATAAATTGAAGGGAACAAGCCCTTTCTTATCAAGACTATAAAGGCAAGTAGCAGGTGATAAAATGGAACCTCCATGTTAATTTTGGCAGTCCAAGAGTCAGAGAGTCAAAAAAAATTACTTGCATTCTGGCCTGTAAGTTGTAGACATCCATTCTATACATTTTCTGACCACTCGGTGTTTGGTATTTTTGCATACAACTTTCCCACAGAATTCATATATCCTCTTCTGGCTCATAGTTCTGAAGCAAAGCATGCTTTAATGAAGTTGTAGCACTGACACCAACATCATCTAAAGAACATCACTAAGAAGAGGTTGTTCAGATCTCTACATTTTGACTCACAGAGGAGAAAGGCAATTTATTTGTTTAAAAAGCAATCAACTAAAATCTTTTAAATGGGCTCCAAACCTGTTCATTGCTCAGCTATAAAGAATAACATCTAAACTGCTTTCTGAATAAAAGAGTTCTATAGGAGGTTAACAGAAAATCTTGAATGGAATTGCCAGTTCCATCGATTAGATTGAATTTACAATGCCATCAGAGTAAAACCTAATTTTATTTAACTTATTTTGTCTATTGTTATTCTGCACATCAGTAGAAGACTAACCTATTTTCTCTCCTATATGATCCTATTATCAGTCAATCAATAATTTTCAAGTGAAAAAGGCAGAATTTCAAAATAGTTTCAATCTTGAATCTTTCAGGTGTCAATCTGTTCTCCTTAGTTTTGCTCAAAAGGTAAATAGTGAGGAATGAAACTTTAGAACTGCTTATGTGAGTTAAAAAAGTTGTATAGCTGAAGTCAGCTTCTATTTAACACTGGGCATGACAGACTTCAGACAAACTTTCTCAGAGCAGCACAAATGCAGCATTCATATTTTCACAGTAAATGACAACAAATCATTTCCCCTCAGGTCTTTAAAGTAAAATGTGCATGAACCCCAGCTCCTTTACAAAGAAACTAGAATGAATTTCTATTATTTAATCATTATCATGCTTTTCACAGTTTCAGAACTGAAAGGTAGACGAACAAGTAATTATTAGTCAAATATGAGGGTTGTGGCTTTGACACTGGCTAAAGGTTGAACCAACCACTCACTGACTGCTCCAATATGCTACATATTCTTAAGTATTACTGAAACAGTACAATTCAGAAGAAAACCAATGTGGTTTGTAGTTGTAGCATGAGAGGAAACTTTCCAGAAAACATTCTTTTCATTTTCAAACAATTCTGTCTGTTAAAATTTAACATTATTTGTAGAATTATCAGTGAGTTAGGAGACTTATTCAGAATTGTATGCTAGCCTCTAATCACAGAGGAGAGATGGAAAAGGTTTACTATAATTTCATTTTTTCCTGCTTTTATCAGCTTCTTTATTTCTCAAATTGCAGCATGCAATGCAACTACTAGCCTTTCAAACCTAAATGTTTTGGGTTTTTTTCTTATAATGGTAGATCTATTTTAGAGGACTTTCCTACTATGTGAACACCATCTTGGTTTGATACACAACAAGTTTTCCATTTAGAGAGATGAAATATTCCATCATGTTAGCTTCCCAGTGCAAGTAAAATGTGAACACACTGGGATTCTATTCTTTTCACAGTTTAATCTGTTATTCCATTCTCAGCTTTAAAATATTTGTCTGGATTGCAACAGATCTATCAATAGATAAAAATACAACATTTTATTATTTTTTTCACCAACAGACAAATATCTGACTAAATGAACACCTGTTAAAGCTATAAAAATAGGAAGGAAGAGATACAAATATACTTAAAAATTCAGTGGTTTCAACTTCCATTTAAAATTTATTCTTCAGTAATTACTTTTCATATTTTAGTCTCTAACACTCAAGTCACTCACTCAGGTAAAGATACTGCTTAAAGCCTGAAGTAGTAACAGTTGTAGTACACTGAATAGTATCCTAAATATTTATAGTTCTAGATAACATCACAGGTATTTTTTTGCATATAAATGAATTTAATTATTATAATATATCGTCCATTTTATACTGCTACACCTCTATTGCAACCACAGAAAATACTGATGTAAAAAAATTATGCCAGCTTTCTAAGACAGATGATCCATTGTGATCCAGCTGAGTTTCAAGTGAAATTCTCATCTAATAAAATCTCAGATGATCACTTGTGAAACTCTCTTTTTTTTCCTTCTTTTTTCTTCAAGTTGCTCGTTTTTCTGAAGTAGTCCAACTCCCTCTTTCAAAACACTGTTATCATTGTCCTTATGAAACAGGTGATAGAATTTATACTGCAGAGTAACAAGATAGTTGTAACATCCTTAATGATCTGAACATGCATATTCTGGGATGCTCTTCTCTCTAGTACTTTTAAATCTATGGAAGTTTTCTTTTTCCAAATATGAGCATAATAGAAAAAGGGGAAGTGAGAAACAGGTAGAGCTAAATGGTAAACTGGGATTCATCATCAGTCCAGTTTGAGGCAGGTTCAACAACTTTTTGAATTATGGCAAATTTAGTCTCTAAGCATGTTGCTCAAATATTAGTAATTAATTATCATATTATACATTTTGAGCCCATGGAGTGGACACATACTGTTTCAGGCAGCAAGCAAACAGAACAGAGGGAATGCTGTAGCTGAAGTGACAAGAAGCATCTTAAACCTTTTTAATATAATCTTTTATGTGGCATTAGGACATAGCAACCTGACAGTGGGGTGGCTGTGGCTTTTTGTAATCATCATGGCAAAAAGAGTGCAATTACATCTGTGTATACACAGCTCCATCTAGATTTCAATCTACCCAGAACTGGATTTTCCAACAACATATCCAACTGCCAAAATAATTTGCTCTAGGAAAGAGTAATGTGCTCATTCTCCAGGGCAAGTGTCTTGTTTCTACAGCAAGAGGAAACTCCTGTGTCCTTTCACCACATCTGCAACTTTCATACAGGCTCAACCACCCTGTACTCCATCCTGTACAACCATCCCATACTCTTTTTCCTTTGCAAGCTGAAATATTCCACAAGATCAGCAAAGGAGCCTTGCAACTCAAACTGTCATTTCATAGAGTCTCTTTGAATTTCTGGAGCAAACCTTCAATAATTTATAATTTTAGAAAACAGATACTATTAGAGAATATTCTTCTAGGGATGTATCTCTTTGGTGCTTAAACATATTTAATTAAATTGCCCTGGCTTTAAGCCTGAAGTGCTAAATATGATACTGCTTTCAAATTTTCATGAAAGCTGTTTGAAAAATCTCATCCGTGGACAAGTAGAGATTATTCTTAAGAAGTAGCCTTTCTTTCCAAGCACATGGCTGAACTATTCCAGGAAAGCAGTTTATTATTTGCTAAGAAAACCAGAGAAGATAAGAATATGACAGGACCAGGATGAAATCCATCTGCCATTCAAGTGGAACTGAGGTTGCCCAGGGCTCTGTGCTGCCTCAGTTTGTGCACTGGTGCATTCACAGGCATTACCTGTAGAAAGTATATCTGTGTTTCCCAACAGAAATCATAGGCATATAGCAAAAGAGTGTGGAGAATACATAAAACTGAATATATGAAAGCTAGACAAGAAAGGCCGGGGCCCCATTACAAAAAAGCTTCCCCTTACCAGCCACATCTCTTATTAATTATTGGTGTAGAAGACAGTAGACACAGACACACATTTTGTTGAGCCTTTCTTAGTGATTAGAACCATTTCTTCTTGCACTTCCATTAAGTCCATTATCACCAAATTTGAGCAAGTTCCAAACATTTTATTTAAACCTCTACATATACACGGATTGGGAGGGCTGATATTTTTGCTGCACTACTGTAGTGACTAGTGACTCATAACATGGTAGACAATAAAAATCATAATCTCTAGCAGCCTATAAATAAGACCTCTTGGACTAAACAATGTAAACCTCATTTATCCATGGACCTGAGGCTACCAGCTCTAGAGGCACAGGTTTGCAGTAAGCTGTAGGAACCTTGGGCTCATGAGAGTTCCTGCCTGCCACACACACTGCTGGTCCTTACATGCATGGCACACAATCAGTGGCATGGACAGATGGATTTGCAGCAGACTAACCTTATAAAAACATGAAATAAAGGAGAAAGGGGCCTGGATAAAGGAGGTTGCAGTTGGCTTGGCTTTTTCCTGTAATCACAACCTTAGCAAAGAACAGATTTTAAAATCTGGGGCCAAAAGAGCGAGAACATGAGTTTTGGATTAAATCATCTAAACATGAGCACTTTGGAAATTAAACTCTGGATACTGACCCCAGATTTGCAACACAATATAAAGTAATTATACCCACCTTCCTCATTCATAAATTCATTAAGAAGTATGTGTGTAAATCAGGTATAACAGCATTAGTTTAGTGAGGTAGCTTTCTCCCTGCTATATAAAGTGTTCCCCTCCCTCTGTAAAGCATTGTTTGAAAGTGGTTTCTAGTAGAACTGAGAGGGTACATGACAGAGAGCTGGCTGAAATTAAAGTTTCACAGCAAAGGTGTAAAAAGATTTTTGAAATTAATCCTGTGCTCTAGGACACCACATTGCTTACATTATTTACGTAAAATGTCAGGATACTTGTAATATAATCTAATGCTACTGAGCTGAGCATAGCCAGTGACTTTTGCTGACTGCAGCAGTGGAAGATGAGTGTAGTGGTTTGGTCCAAAATACTCATTACTGTTTATCTGCTGTGAGATAAGAATTAGGAGAAATGCAAAGCAGGCACCAAACTTGAAAGAATATAAAGAAGTTTATTAACAGACCTAAAAGAGGGAAAAAAAAAAAAATTATACCACACCTTCAGAACTCTCCTCCTCCCCCCACCTTCCTCCCTTCTCCCACTGACAATGTTCAAAGACAACCCTTAAGATGTTCAGTCTGTTTACCACTTCCATAATAACCTTGTTCAGTCCATTTAGAAAGAGAAGTCTCTTCTTGCTCATGCTGTGAGAACATTATCACAACGAGACAGCCGCCCACTTCCAAATATTGTTCAGTCCATTTAGGAAGAGGAGTCTCTCTGCCTGCGTGTGGGTCCTTTCCCCCGACTTGCAGCTTTTCCCGCAACTGCTTTCGAGGGTCCACTCTTGAAGTTTTTTGGGGTACAATTTTAAGGTTGAGCCGTTCAGAAACAAAAACAGAGGCCCTTCTCCTTCCCTGGGAGCAAAGGGTCTTCCTCATCTTCATCTTTAGGACTATCTCTGGGAGCATCTCTAGGGACTGAGGTTTTCTCCTTTCCCATTTGGAGCAAAAGTCCTCATCTGATCCATCTCTCCCTGTCCAAACTTCTCAGGAAATTACAGCTGCGTCAGCATCTGCCTATCTCAGCGCAGGTGCTTCTGCTTACGAGTTGAACACTCCACCCCCCATATCTTCATGGAATTACAACGGGATACTCTGATATATCATAGCTTCACAACAGAATTTCAGCTTTAAGCATCTCCTCTCTCTCTTCCCTCAGGTTTTCAGCTCTTCACAGCAATAAAAAGGGTTAATCTCACCTCGGCCTTGCAGCTTTGCAGCTGGAATGTTGAATTTTTCTTATCGCAGTGGAGAGGGGGGAGAGCCGAGCCGCTCCGGCTGCCCACGGCAAGGCAGTGGGGGGGGGTTCCATGGCTGGAACAGGTCCATGGCTCCAGGATGGCCGTGGCTGGGCCCAGCCTGGCCCAAGCAGGGCCTGGCCGGGCCCGCTGGCCCCCACACGGGGCCCGCAGCCACCTGTCCCAGCGCTGGAAACGAGAGAGAGCTTGGAGGGGGAGTTTGTCTATTCTTAAATGTGGATCACAGAGGTGGTCACAACTTTAAGTGGCTTAGAGAATTGTCCATATTCAAACTGTCCAGCTGATAGGTTCTATCAGTTCCCAGAGGAAACTGTAAGCACCCCTTAGCAAGGACGTCCCTTCCGGGACTATGCTTGCTAACCTATGACAATGAGCAAAGCAGACATTAAGATATAGACAGTGAAAACTCCACTACAGGGGAAAAATAAAGGAAAAATGAGAAGAGGCAGAGAGGCAGAGAATATAGATCACAACTGTTTTGGAGAGAGCATTCAGAGTCCTAAAAACATAAAAGTGAATTTATCACATAAAACAGGATAAGCAAATGAATCTACGGATGCACGTCTTTAAACAGACTAAGCTCGAATATTCCTATTGAGCAAGCAGGGAAAGGACTAAAAGATCAGGACTGGCTCCTGAGAGAGTGGCAGAAAGGACAGAATCAAGTTAGATTAGGACCACACATTTTTCCTAAAGGGCCTGGTGAGGCAGCAGAAGGGAGGGCAGTAGGAACTGCAATTTCCCATGAAGAAGAAAGGCAGAAGGCATTCTGCAGCAGTGCAATGGTGCTTGCCCTGAGTACCCTTTCAGACTGGAGTGGAGGTTGTGGAAGGTAATGACAGCAGAGGTCTTAAACTTGCATGTTGGTCAGAGAAGCAGCAGACGTACCAGCTGATGGGGAGAGGAACTGTTTTCAAAATCTATTGAAGGGATTAGCAGACACAAAAATAGAAAGGACCATACCAGGACTTCAGAAAGAGCAGTAGAATTAGAATGAACAGCTGAAAGTGTGAATGAGAGAATTCAGGTACAGGTAGCTAGAAACAGTATGAGAAGATTATATTTTGCCTTTCCCCCCCAGTGCTTTCCAGCTTCTATTCATAACTGGACAAAAGAAAATACAATTTTTAATACCCATTAAATGGACAAATTTCCAGTTTGTTGATTATAATAGTTTTATGTCAACATTTATCTTTAGTTTGCTTTACAAAGTAATCAATGCTCCAAGAGCTACAAAGGATGTACAATTATAAACCACTGCAATCCTTATTAGTAGAAACAATGTATCAGATATTTGATAAAGATAAAACTCATAACTGAACAGTTTCATTAGAAATTATAAAAATCATTACCATGATAAAGTAGAGAAATAACATGAGAGCCACACTATAATTCTGATATTAGCTGGCAATGAAAAACAGAACAGCAAAATTCCAATTGTATGTCAGCAAGTGGACATACAGTTTCCTGGTTTCACCAATAAAAATATGAGTGTGCTTAATTTGGCTGTTGACATTGTGATCATTATTCAAGATATAATGGAACTCAACCTCCTAAGACAAAAACAAGCTGATATACAATGAAAGCTGCCAAAAAACCATGAAAATATAAATACATACACACAGGAAAGAGAAACAAAACTATTTTTCTTGCCGATTTGAGAAGAGAAATTAGTTGCTCTGAGTTTTCTGAGCTTAATTTTGTTTTCTCCAATCCCTTATCCTTATTCCTTCAAGGACTCACTTAGGTGAAGTTCTGAAAGATGTGGAAGATACAGAATTCTGCAGAAATTGTCAAGAGTAAACATAAACTTGAAATCTGGTGGCCCTAGAAATTCTCATTTTAGGTGACCAAGCCTTGCTAAACATGCTGTACATTAAATTCCAGACCACCTCATCTGACATGAATGTGAAGTTTATCTGAATTCTTCAAATATTCACAAGGGAAAAAAAGTTCAAAAACACGGAAGGATGGAGATTTGGTCATTTAAAAGAACTGAGTTTGCAGTATAAAAAATTGTCTAAACTCACCTTTCAGCATTCTGTAATGGACTAAGAAATTAAAAAATATAGGCATATTTTTCAAAATAATTTGTATCTATATAAAAATGAAACTACAGATTGCTGGAAAAGAGACAGGAAAAATTTGAAGCAAATATTGTCATAGTGTTATCCTGATGAAAATATAATACAATCCATCTAACTATTAAGTTACACTAGCAGGAAATATTACTAGGAAAGGGTAATTTTTGTGAGAATTTTTACTCTTCTTTAAAATTCCATTTAAAACAACTTTTTAAATCAAAAAGATGATTTTATGTATGATTCCTACCCCTCCCTTAAAAACAATTATCGATTATTTTTTTCATTCCTTTTAGGAGATCTTAATACGTTTACCAAAGCAGAGATAAACATTCAACTACACATTGTGTTGAACTCTTTGCATTGAACTCTATTTAGAAGCAACAGAAAAAATATGGCATGTTTTCTACTTTTGACATCTTGGTAAAAAAATCAGTTATGGAATATGTAAAGAAAAAGAAATGCAAAAATTCCAGTAAAATAATTAGTCCTATAGTAAAATCATTGCAATGTTTTCTTGATGAATAGTTCTGGCTTCTATCTCTATTTTGGGGAATTCTGTCCACATGAAGAACAAATACAGCAAGTTACTTACAAACAAGCAAACAAGAAAATTAGGCAATCTAAGACTTTCTCCTTTAATAGATTTTATCCTTGAAATGGGAGTAGGATGACAAAGAAATATCTTGTTAAGAAAATTTTGCAATTTCTAAAAATTAAATAAACCTTCAGTTTTCATCACCTAGACCATATACAGGCAGTCAAATAGAAAGTGTTGCATTTTATCTTTCCACTATTTCCCACTATAACAAAACCTAGGAAAATCTTGATTAGGTCTTAAGTTATGCAACTCTGAGAATATTTTGCAGTCATCCAGGCCTGATTCCTTACTTTCCTTTTGGAAGTCTTTGCCTCCAACCTCAAAGCTATGGACCCAATTCAAAGTTTCCCAACAAGATTCAGCATCCTTTCTAGTGGATGCCCAATCCATGACATTGGTTTGAAAAGGAAATAAGTGACAGACATTGTAACCACATTCCTGTTTTAGGAGCCTGACCTTATTCTCTTTTACAAGACTAAATCCATAGCATATGCAAACTTCTATTATTTCATATTTTTTATTGCAATAGAATAACTTACATAGAATAGTGTTCTTTAACCAGTAACTACATTTTCTACCTGCTAAATGGATTTTCAGAGGGACAGCTTAGGATCTTCATAGGCATCTGTTCCCCTGGACTGAGTAAACATAGAGACTTGATCTAAGAAGGACAAAACCATCTTTGCTTCCCTCTGAGAGCTGGATTATTAAATTGCAGACACAATAAAATCTACATCAGGGATATGAGATCCCAAACATCTTTCTCATCTAATTGTTCTGAGGTTAGAGGCTACAAATTTCAAAGCTCTATGGGGTTGCATTTGGAATATGAACAAATATACCATTCCTTCAGTTGTTTAGGAATTACTATGAAACTGTTCCTAAAACACTGAAGAATGAACACAGAATTTTGCCTTGAAACCTTTCTTACTTGAGCAACTCCACTTGGCAGGAATGAAAACATTCACATGAGCAACCTATGAGACCAATTGAAGCCAATTTAGAGGAACAAAGAAAATGCTGTGGTTAAGGAAGATGTTTACTTCCATGTGGTTCCACTAACAGGACAATATTGTTCCTCCTGCCTAAGGTATATGTAAAAATAAATCAATGTGTTTCATTAAATGCTCTTTTTATAACAATAAGATTTTGGTTTGTTGGCATGGTTTTGGTTGCGTCAGGCATGTAAATCTCACTCCAACATTTTGGACTGTAAGCAGGTTAAACTGTACTTAACATCTATTCCTTTACCCATGGATTGGTGTTCAAATGGAATTTAGAGAGAAAGCTGAAAAAGAGCAAGGCATTTTGTCTACTTATGGTTATCTCTAACGAGATACTCTCAATGACTATTATCAGAAGTTGCTCTTTATGTACTTGTAATTCTTAACATGTAAAATGTGTTCTAAAGGATGACTCTTAGCATAAATAATGCATAACTTAATAGACAAAAAATAGTCTCAGGTGGTTTTGATGGGGAGTTTTGTCAATATTGCAAGATAGATTTTCTTAAAGCAGACTTAGTAGCAGTAGTTAGGCAGGTTTATTTTTTGAATTTTTTTTGCTAGCTTTCTCTATCCTTAGGGGGAAAAACATGCAGAAAGACTTATTACAGTAGATGTTATCATTTCCAAATCTAATAGAAACAGTTTGCTCAGACACAGGATTCAGAGTAAAAATGTTTCATTCTCAAAAGAACTGACATTCTGTTGATAGGAATTTCAATAAACAAACAAGCGTTGCTTTTTGATAGCCCTCTTTCTATACAGTAGTATTTCACTGCAGAGGCAGAGCTCTTTACAGGCTCACTACTGTGAATGAAAAAAGATGACAGTCAGATTAAAGGCTTCCAAGGCAAACTTCCATTTTATGTCAAGATAAAAGCTGGTGAGTTTTATTTACAGTTCTGTGTCCTTATTCAGGGCATTCATGCTAATCTGGACATATGATTAGAAATGTTGAACTGAAATAGTTGCTGCTTTTCAGACCTCACCTTATCTCTAACTTATGTACATCCTTGAAGATATTCTTTATGTTACAGAACACCATAGATATAAGTCTACTGAAATCACTTCCTTTTCCTTGAAGTAATATTTACAGAAAGTTCTATATCTAACACAAAAAATACATCCAAGGTTTCGTCTGTTAAGCAAAAGCCCTAAAACATTCACTCTGTATACTAGCTCCTTCTTTGCTTTAATCTAGAAATGCTTTCACAAATACAGATTGTCTACAAGAAACATCAGTTTTAAATAGACCATGTTCAGACAAACACATTGAATTTGCACAAGAGCATTCCTGGAAGTTTGACATACCTCCCTCTTCCACATTTTTTTCATATATTCCTACCCTTTTGTTTTATTTACTCATAGGCAGGCTAAGATTCATACCACCCTTTATGGTATGACAAAAAATGGACCAATACTTTGCTGGTAATTCTCTGAGCACAACAGATACACACAGTCATTTTTTCTCCCAAGGAAACAACAGTTAATAGGTTGCAGAAGGGGTCTCTTGACAAGACTTCTCAATTTTTATTTCAAACACTGCTTAGGAACTCTTTTATAATGTGTGGTACCATAGACGCCAGCAGGATCAAGACCCCATGATTATAGTTAAATAGGGATAAGCTACTACTGCAGTATAAGACTGTAAAAACTCCACAGGTAAACAAACATAAAAAACATTGGATGAGAGACAAGAAAAGTAAATACGTAGCATGTTAGCTTGCAGTCACTTGCATCTTGTTTCTGTTGCTACTACAGAACCATTCATAAACATGCAAATATGCTGTACATGTATGTGAGAGATTCGGCCATGAGAAAATGCTGTCTCTCAACTATGTAGAAAGTAAAAGGTTTTTTTAAAATGTCTAATTGAAGTATCTGTTTCAATAAATATTCCTCCTATATCTTTAATTTCAATTTTTACATGTCTCAGAAGCCAAAAAATGCATCTTGTCAATGCTGCTAACTACTATATAACACCTAAGTGGCATGAGAAGTACTGTGAGTTACTACTGTGTACTAATCAAATTTTGTCAACCATTCATAACATATGGTATTATAATTATGTCAAATATGTTTACAAAAGATGTGAACAGGTGCTAATGCTTGTGTTCCAAATGTTGACAGTCCTTAACAAGATGTTCTCTGTTTACCAAACTGTGTCCCACAGACAAGGCAAGAAAAGGACTATAAACTATTGCCAAAAATTTTTCCAAGTGACTTAAATTTCTTACCAAACTTTTAGGAAACTTGCTTTTTTCAGTCTAATTTGGTATAACAATAGTCAGGATCCCACATTATGTATTAAATATAAAAGTAATTTCTGAATAGTATTATTCTTTCCAATTCATAAGGTGAATGTAGTATATATCTACTGCTAGTACTTTTATCACTAATTATTATTACTAACATTGTGCTGGATTCTAGAAGCCCTGCCAGATGTGACAGTCACAAAGCAGCTATCATATGTTCCTATACATAAAAGACAGTTTGTCTACAGGGTTCAAAATCTCAGAAAGATGCACAAAAATGAAACATAAAGAAAAGGGAACATAATGAAATGATGAAACATTTCAAGAGAAAGAGCAATTTGGAACAGCTTTGTCCTAGAACAGTGAGGACTTATTTTTATAATATAACTCCTTTACCTTTAATAGTGTAGTTGCCTAAAATATCTATTGAACCAAAATAGACAGAAATTTCCAGTAAGACAGGAAAGATTACGGTACAAATACAATTATTACAAAATTAGTTTGCTCTCATTTCCGTTTAATCTAGAACAGTAAGTATCAGATATGGCTCAGTTGCAAACACCTTCTAGTAGCAAGTAACAGAATGTGTAACTATTCTTCTTAAGAAGAGTGTACAACGCTATTTCAGGCTGTTGAATATTTTATTGTAAACCATTTAGATACCATGCTTATAGGTACAATTACAAAGGCAAAGGAATGGGCTGCCTTCTCTCTGTTTAAAGAATTGTTTTAAATAAACTGTCATTGACTCTAAATCATTTCCATTCTTTCATTCCGCTGTCATTGCTTTGCTTAAATCATTACCCCTTGGAAATGATATGTGATTCACTTGTATTAAAGGTTCCAGGTCAGGTTAAAAAAATAATCAAGTGTTTACTGTAATTAAAAGGAAGTGTAAATTCTTAATTTACACCCACATATGTCAAACTAAGGATTTTCTAATATGTTGATTACTTCAAGTGGCATTTTTTTCACTGTTTTAAAAAAGATTTTAAAGAATGTCTAAAAGAAATTGCTTCCCTCCATGAAAACCTCTCCAGTGTGGCATTCAAATGTGTATTCTGCTCAGTATTCACATGAAGCTGCTGTAAGCCTTTGTGGAACAGGACTGACAGCACATTGTGGATTTCTGGTTTGCATTATTTAGGTGATGTAATTCATTATTTCCACCAGTATCTAGTAGTGGTTAGGATATGGGAAAAATGTGGAGCTCAGTTCAAACATGGCCTGAGCCAAAACAGACAAAGAATACCTGTAGAACATACAAATATTGCCAAGATATCTGGCTGAGGAAGTTCATTTGTCATTACTTCATAGTGTACATAATTTACAGCTGGTTTTAAGCCCTTGCTGAGAAAAGTGAAAAAATACTTGGTATACCACTCTATCACATTGTGACATTTCTGTTTAAAATTGAGTAGTAGCATAGTCCTCTGCAAATAGATCATCTCAGATTTTTTCTATTACAAAATGCTCAGAACATCTTAAAACTGCTTATTAATTGAAGCATGTATAGTTTCCTCAGCTCCCTTTGAAATCACAGCCCGAGGAACAGATGAAATTATTTTCTAAAACAACAAATGCAGGCAGTGTTTACCCATCCGAATGGCTGGACTGATTTACCACATGGTCTGCTTCACTCTGTGCTATACTGCTATGATTGAGTGACAACACAGTTTTGTGCAATTTCTTTCATTGTAATAGAATATTTTTAGATAATCCACCATTCCCTACAAACTTGTCTTCACTGCAGTGTTAATCTAAACTTTCTCCTAGGTGTTCCCCAGATGTTCACATCCATGAGATCTGATCCAAATGTCATGGTAATTGAAAGTGCAATCACAAAAGAGAACTTTCAACCTTAATTGTAATTTAGGTAAACTATCTGAAAGATGTATGATGTTTGACAATCTGTAAACTGCTTCTCTTAATTCAGAATGCATTTCTGAGCATAGAGGCAATGGACTTCCTGTCAAGACTGTAAAAGGAACAAAATTTAATTCAATTCTACTTCCTTCACCTATAACTATATTACATAAAACCAGCCACAGCAAAGGTGCATCTCTTTCAGCAACCTGTTCCATAGCTCTTGATCACTGCTGCCATCTCTCATGTCAAGCAGCCACCCCATCCATCTCCACTGACTGTGCTTGTGGGGACCAAGAAGAGTGGTTTGAGCTAAATTCTGCCTTTGCTTCATCGTCTGTGATACCTTTGCCATGCTGCCTGAAGCTACAGACAAAAGGAGAACAATGTATAGAGCAATACATTCATTGTGCCAATAAGAACTCAGAAGAGGATGCTTAAGCTTCCAGACAGTGTTAAATTTTAAACTGGAAATTGCATTTACGCAGACATGAGTAACTAAACAAAAGGCAGGTTGTAATACTCTGTAACATGAAATATTTCAAATATTTTACGAATACAAAATGATTTATCATTACGACATCCATTCTTAAGGTGACAGGAAATTTTAGTCACATGCATTAATAGTAGATCATTCAGACATCATCAAAATGCATTTATTTTCTTCTGAATTTGAAAAATATTCCTGTTTTTGATAGAAAACAAGAATAAGAAAGAGGCAATTTATTTTTAACTAGAAATCAAAGGAAATAAAAAAATATTTTGGAGAAAAATTAACTCATCTATATATGTATCTTTGTATACTTTTTCCCTGGAAGGTCATTCTCCTTTCAAGACAGAATATTTAATTTTAGATCAAACTAAAGAAAAAACTCATTTTTTGCAGTAAAATTTAAAGTATATTGTTTAAAATATTGTTCGTTAAAACTAATTAATATGATATAAAATATCATTCCACTGTTCCTACTAAGATTACTTCTTTGAGAACTCAATAGATTACAAATACATACATTAATTAATTCATAGCAATTACCTAAATTTTGCTAAAAGAATTTAAGGAATAGTTAATTTTTTTTTTTAATTCCCAAAAGCATTGAAGGAAATGTGTATGAAAAAAATGTTACCAAAAAGCATCTAATATAATAAAGCCAAAGTTTATTATCTGTCTTCCTCTCAACAGCATTAAAAATTTTTAACAGGTGATAGTATTGGAAAGGTGAAAGTAAGAGTATAAAAAAAGAAAATCAGGAGGACCGATGAGATGAAATTGCAGGACAGGTGGAGGAGCAGATAATAACTGTCTAGAATACTAGAGTGGAGGTGAGTATGCGTATAAACAACTAGACACAAAAAAGACCCACAAAATTGAAGTACTTTTGACTAATATTATTTTTAGCATGAGTAAATTTTGGTCAGTCCTGGATATTTCAATAAACACCAAAATGCAGACATTGCATGCTGCATTAGCATATGCTATAGATATTCTCTCCAGAGCAGATAACAAACGAGGTAAATGTATGCCCTAGATGTATTCTCAACTAGCTCTGGTTCAAGCCTGAATTTTATCCAAGAAGTAGCATGAGAGTTTCTCTCTGATTTTCTTTTTCCACAGAAATTGCCTTCAGCTTTTTACACCTCACCCTTTACACAGACAAGTGCTCTCCCTCGCTTTCCCTTTGTCTGTCTCTCCTTCGCTCTTTCCTGCTACATGCATTGGAAAACAACTTTTTAGGCTGATGTTCTTAGTATATTTTACCTCTGAGACTGGCACATTAGTAGATGTCAAATGGGCCAAGTCACAAAGCATTTCTCATAGTCCTAATTGGCTGAGTCTAACCTATACCATCAGCCCACCTCCACAGAAGCCATTTCAGGGATGATTCTTCAGACAGGCAGCCTGTGTTTAAACCGATCCCTCTGGTCAACTAGGAGAAAAAAAACGGGAAAAATAAACACTGTGGTTGTTCTGGCAGGCTGGTTGCCTACCACACTTACGACTTTCTGAAATTCCTTTGAGAAATGTCTTATTTTATTTTCCATTTAGCTCAAGATGAGAATTTCCCATTTTTAGAGGTTTCTTTTCCCACTGATATCAAAGCTTCCCTGTGCCAACAGACTATTTTTACACCATAATATACCTGTTAAGAAACGTACGTATACTTTTCTCATATGTCTCAAATAACAAATTGTCATTGCAATTTAATACCTGACATTATATAAGTGTATCCTGCTTTTCCAAGAGAAAAAAGGGTGTTGTTTCACTGCTGTCTGAAGCCTGTTGTAATCTCAGGCCATAATATGACATGCCGATCTTAAAAGTCACACACATAAAGTATTATCAGTCTACTAGTCTTCCCTCCCTGTCAGACGTCTGGAAGTTCCTGCAATATTAGGAATTCACTCTTTGTGCAAATAATTGTCTCCTGTTTTCACAGGAGAAATTTCTTTTATTAGATCAATTAAATTCCACCATCAGTCTAAAAGATACGAAACTGACGAGAAAAGGGCAGAGGACAACCAGTGCATGGCAGTGAATACAAGCAGCTTTGCCAGTGACTTTTCTTTAAATGTCCCTTCCAGTCTTTCAGGAATGGCCAAATATCCCATTTCTTTGCTTTTGTTATGGAGATATAATGACTATTTTCACCAGATTCCTCTTACACATAAATAATTTTCAGGTTAAATTCGTGAAAGTCAAAGAGTGAGAGCAAATATAGAAACTGGACTCGTGCAAACACAAAACTTTTCTTCTGGATGAACATACAAAATTTATAAATTTACACCTCACAATACAAATGAGAACCAGGCAGATGGGAAACTTTTCAAAACTAAGGATGAGAAAAATTCAGGATGTTAGCACATCTGTAGAATACAGATTTCAAAACATCTGGTTTTTCCTTCTTCAGACACTCACAGTTTTGATAAAATGTCACCAGAAGAAGTTCAGTAATAGTGGTTTGTAACCAACAAAATGTCCTGTTTTCCTAAACCACTGGGCATAAATTGGATTAAAAAAATCTTTTTTCCAATTAATCAAGAAAAATTAAATTATAAGTTAATTCTATTTAGAACAACTCACGTAATTATAAGCTCAAATAAAAATACGCTAAAAAAACCTAAAATATGTAACTTTTGTTGCCGCATGGCTTCAAAAATTGTAATTATGTAGTGGAAGGAAACAAATAGAAAGTTCTATTCAGAAAATTTCAAAGTAAAATATTTTGACTTCAATTTTTCCTTTTCACTGTTTTCACAGTTCTAGTCTGTTCTAGTTCTTTGGATAAGAACCATTCTTTCTAACTTTTTTAAGTCTACTAAATCAATTTTGAGATGGATTGACCAATGCATCACTCAATATTTTACATTTGAGTGCATCACTGTCTTATAAACCAATTTTCAGGACTTTGCTTTCCGCTTAATTCTTTTCCTAATGATTCCTGACACTGTATTAGATTTTTGAGGCACAGCTGAATTTTGACCTCATGATTTCAAAGAAGAATCTACAATAATTCTGTTAATGCTGATTTAGACAGCAGGATGTACATAAAATTAGTAGTTCAGCACTTTCATAATTGGTTCCCTTTAGCTTGCATGTCATCCACTCTTAGTGCTTTCCTACCAATCATTGTATTGATTTTTTCTAAAATCTCTCATATAAAATTAATATTATTCTTGATCTCCACTTTCTGTACAGAATGGTTCTAGTGCAGCAGCAACTTAATTTATAGATATAATTTCCCAATCATTTAAAATAATTTAAAATTATTTTTACACTTAAAATTTTTAGATGCAGCTCAAAATATGTCTTGATTTGGCAAAATACTTTTTCTTTAACATGTCAAAATTTGTGCTCTTTTGAATTAGACAAGATTTCCACTTTTCAACAGAAGTAAAATATTTTGGCTCTGCTGTTAACCCAGTAAACACTTTTGTTCCTCTGAGAGTCTAATGATCGCTTTATATTTTCACCATATCTATAAAGTAGAATTTTTGAAGATACTTTCTGTGAATATTTTACCTTCTCAGCTCTCTATTTAACTTGTTCTCTTATGTTTTTAAGTATTTCATATAAACAATTTCCTGTAATTTTCCATTTCCGTATTAAATTTTCTCCCTTGGTTTTATGTGCTTATGCACTCCTACTCAGGTGTTACACTTCTGATTCCCCAAAAGCTGCATGAAGCAATTCTAGACACATGTACAGTGCACAACAAAAAAGTAAATCGAGACTCATGTCCACTCTTGCTCACTAACTGACCTGTTTTTCCAATAAGTAAGCATTCAAGGGATTTAAAATGTAGAGTTTGCATCATGCATTTTTTGTTACAGAATCACCATAGGAATAAGCAAAGTCTCTCGGTACAATTTATTTTCTGCCTTAACTACACTCGAACTTTCCCTTAGCACGTCATGGTAGCTGTTACTGTCAGCCCAATACAGCCTAACACTGTACTCTTAGTCCTCTGGTGTGACGTTTGAACCTACGGAGGTTGTGTTAAATTTTGAAAAAGTCATCTTGCTTATTTTTCATATTCTATATGACATAATTACTCTAGGTGCTCCAAATGCTTCATTGGAACATGTTATCATATTGCTTGTGGGCTCCATAAATATATACAGCAATCTGGCCAAATAAACACATTATCAGCTTCTGCAGCAGAGTATTTTCCCCTATTTTGCTTCAAAGCTAACAATTCCTGTTCCTCTTCCCAACCACTCTGAAAATCATCTCATCTTGGCCTTAGAGCTCCGAACCATGTCTCCTCAAAAAAATATTGCTAACCTTGACTACTTCATTTCTGTGATCTTCAATAAATCAATTGCTGCAAACCATTAAAAGCAAAATAGAACTGAAATTATAGAGCAACAGCACACTGGATAAAATAATATGCCCGGATTTAAAGTGACTAACAAATATAAATAAATACAAATACAAATCAAAAACAAATACAAATAAAAATCAAAAAAATAAAGTAATTACAAAAATTTTGCTTCTTCATGTGACAAGGCAATCTTACTTACACCATCCATAGTCACTGGTATCTCTTGGGCAGGATCTCTACACAGGTAGTTCCTGCTTTGTTGATTTTCTGGGTATTGCCAGGCATTAGCTATTGGCTGGACATTTGGGTACCCAAGCCGTTCTGTGCTGTAGAAGTGTAAGAGGCAATTAAATCAGAATTTTTTAATCACAGTTTTTGACTTGCTGCTTGAAGTATCTTAAATCCATTTGTTTCCCACCTAGCCATACAGCTCTGCTCAGGTAAGTTTCTACCTTTTCCTAAAGCATTAGCACAAATCTCTTAATTCCTGCGATTGGGACGGTAGTGTTCTAGACTAAATTTTGCTGTCTATATGCAGAAAAATATTTATATTAGTGAAGGATTCAAAATAGGATGATCTAGTAAGTACTACTACAAACACACCAAATACATCTTCTGTCCCATAGAAGCAGTGCAATGAAGAGTCTGATATTTGGTCTTCTTTTGAGTAGTAGTTTCCTTCTTGTGTTACTTCAAAGCTAAAGACCAATTAAAGGATATCGATTTCCCATGCTTCAGAGTAGGTCCTACACTTCAGGAAAAAAGACACCAGACATTGCAATTTCAAACTAATAAAAGAGATATTTCAGTAGTTACAATGCCATGATATACTTCACTCCTGACACAAACTATTAATTCCCCATGGAAATAACAATTGTTTTTATTATTTTTTAGCTATTAACAATGCAGTAAGTTTTAGAGGCATAATATAATACAGGGTTTACAAAAAAGGTCAGATTCCAGCAGATGTCTTCCATATGCATGCAACATACAAAATAATCAGTATACAAACACCATCATTTATCTAAGTAGCAGTTTTAAATTCAGCTTTGATATTATGTAAATTTTTACTCAGTTCTCAGAATTTATTACTTTTTAAAAAAACGCTTATTAAAAACAAGACCAGATATATTTTATGAGTCCAGAAAAAACATAACAAAAATTAATGTCAGAAATTATGCTTTGAGCAGCCCTTCCTCTACTGGAGTTTCTGGTTGAACTTTAAAATATTACAAAAAAATATGTATTTCAAGTTTGTCATTCTATTTGACATTAAAAAAGATTATTACCTTTTCAAATTGATTTACTATTAATTAGAAAAAGACCTTTCCACACAAAGGTTCTGATAAGACTGGTATTAGTCAAGCATGCACACATTTCATGCCCATTTCCTACTCTGCCAAGGACATAAAACGTGCAAAAAAGACCATTGCAAACAACCTTTGACACTCACTCCTTTTATGATTTTTTTCCAGACAACAAAAAATAATAAAACAGTTTGAACTAGTTATTGAAATGATGACATGTAAATACAAATAACTGTGTATTTTTAATAAAGACAGTCTGTGGGGAGGGGTGGTGGACAGGGACAAACCAAGTTCTCTGCAAAAAACATGTTGTTAAGGAACTACCTACAAATTATGGCTGCATCTGCTGTGTGCTTTACTGAAATATGTCTGTCAATCCAAACAGGTGCATCATAAGCCCCTCTTCATTAAGGAATGTGGACTAACAATCACCAGAAAAATGTTGGTGTTAAAAGTTTTTCTTTTTCGAGAATTTGGAACGAAAGTTTGGAACGCTTTTTTTTGCCAGAGACTTGATCACCTAAAGCTGAATTACTCACAGCTCTCAGAGCAGAGTTCAAATTTGGAGCTGCCTGCATTCATTCACAAGACTTCCGCATGTCATAAAGAAAGAAAGATATTTTCCATTTTATGTGTGGTCTAGCTTCAATACAACTATGACAGATTTGAATAGGATATGTTGTATCCTAACCTGACCATGGTCAGAAATTCCCATAGCAATTTCATGGGATACAATAAATAAGCTAATTTCCTTATTTCTTCAACTCATTTTACCTGGATATAAAATTTTCCATTTTGAAATATTGAGTATATTTTATGTTTTGCTACGCCTAATATCACAATTAGTTTTACTTCATACTCATTTCTGTTGCTAGTAGGAAAATTTCATAGTTTAAACCCAGTGAGAATCTAACCACCACCCAGCCACTCACTCCCAGTCAAATGGGGGAGAGAATCCAAAGGGTAAAACTGAGGAAACTCATGGGTTGGGATAAAGACAATTTAACAGGAAAAGCAAAAGTTACACATGCCAGGAAAGAAAACCAAGGAATTGTTTCACCACTTTTCATGAGCAGGCAGGTGGCTCCATCACATGCAATGACGCCATCGTTCCAACTGTCACGCCGTTCTTTCTCCTTCCCCCAGCTTTTATTGCTGAGCATAACTCTGCGTGGTCTGGGATATCCCTGTGGTCGATTGGGGTCAGCTGTCACGGCTGTGTCTCTTCCCAGCCCCCTGTGCATCCTCAGTCTCCTCGCTGCTGGGGTGGAGTGAGGAGAAGGAAAGACCTTGGGTCCCTGGAAACACTGCTCAGCAGTAAGAAACATCTCTGTGTTATCAACACTGTTTTCAGCACAAACCCAAAACAGAGCCCCATAATAACAACTGTGAAGAAATTTAACTTTATACCACCTCAAACCAGGACATAAATTAATTTCTCTGGTGGATAAATTACTCTGTGCAATCTGTAGGCCTAGAAGTAATTTTGGTTTTACTTGTTAATAGTATAAAAATGTTTGTGAATCCATGGAAGATTTATATGTATGTATGTATGTATGTATGTATGTATGTAATGTAATAGCTGCCCAGTATTTTATAAAGTGTTTGAGGAGTTATTGGAATAAAATTAAGTACATAAAATTTATTTGTTTAGATGGTTAAGAGTTTGAAGTGGTTTAACATTTCTCCCAGCTTCATGAGCTCACTTGATTGAAGAGTGAAAAGTTAAATATCCTGAAAAATTCCAATAGACGCTCTAATTAGCAAATGCTCCTTACAGGGATGGGAGATGACTGCTGTGCTTTTAAGTACGGCTATTAATTATAATGTTAGCTGAATATTTGTAATCACTTCAAAATTAACCTTTGTATCCTCAAGAGATTCTTCTTTCTAAGAGCCACTCAGAACCTGAGAGAGAAACTAATTAGTCAATGACTGATAAGTGCAGAAGGAACACAAATTAATTCTTTGTTTACTGCTTTATGGATGTACTGTATAAATTGTACTGCAATTAAAATTGGTTTTATATTGTAAAAAGAAAAGTGTATAATCCTTGGATAATAACATTATTTTAGTGATGCTGACGTTTCATTAGTGTTTTCTAATCCTTGGCAAGTTCAGAGGAAGCCTTCTGGTAGGTATTTGACAAGAAATTTTCTGCATCTCTTGACAGAGTCCAGTTTTGAAACACACACATCATGAAGCTTGGAGAAACATATTTAACATAGAATAGCTGAGTTTCAGCACAACTTTGGACAACTCCATGTGCCAAAAGCTTGTGTCCTTAACATTCACTGGCTGCATCTTGATGAACAAGGCATTGACTAATGATGTCATCCTTTTAAAGATACCCAAGGCCACTCCATTAATCCAATAATACTAGCATGTAACAGATTCAATTAAAATCTATGGCACCATTACCATGTGGTATACAATAAACTTATAAAACAGATTTATATTATTTGGATTTATAGCTCTAGGAAAAAAACCCACAACTTTCTACTAGCTGATATGACGCATAGTCCTGAATTAACACCGCAATGAAGGTTGCATGGATGGAAATCTAAGTGCAGGACCATCTTTGCAGATCTTAAAAGATCTCAGCTGAAAGACTGTTTCACACTTTCATTCTCTTACCTTGTATGCTATTCTCATGTGATACTCTTTTATCAGAACTATTTTAAATTTCTTAATATATGATAATTTAGTCCAAATTATCATCTTGGTGTGATTCTTGGAGTGTTCTGCACAGGGACTTGGGGATCCTGATTGTTCCTTCCTACTCAGGATACTCTATGATTCTAAAAAGTAACATCTTACTAGGTCTGTTAGATCAACTTACACAAAGGTCATAATACCCTAGTAACTGTCCAAAATATTTTTATACTGCCTTTATTCTTCCTTTCTACACTAGCTAACACAAATACTTGTAATTTGATTCTAATTTTCTGATAGAAAAATTACATAAACAATTACATTTATAGTAGGAGGTGTAAGACTATACATCTGTTGACTGGACAGATAATGTTTTCACTGTGATCTTTTCTGAACAGATATTACCATATTGAGAAGTCTTTAATGCGAGGAAGTTGGTGCCATAAATTTCTGCTAACTGTTTATAGGAAATTCCAATATTTTTTGTTGGATGGTCTCTGATAGAATCATACTGCCCTTGCTCTCGACTGAGGATCTCACAACCCTACAGCTGTCTCTCAAGAAATGCATGCACATGCCACAGCTGGCACCCTTGGGACCAGCAGCTGATAGTCTGTCACAAGGCAAAGCAAAACTCAGATGCTAAATAATAGAATTTAGCTTAACTTATAGAATTTCACCAGGTCTACCAGAAAGGATTTTCTACAGCTATGAAGAAGTTAATAACCAATTAATGAGCATACTGCTGATCTTTTTTCCAAGTGCAGAACCTGCTCTGCTCCTTTCAGCCTCTCGGCAGAGTCCTTGGCTGCTGCACAGGCCTTCACACTTCATGACCCAAATTCCAACATTTTGCATGTCTGCTTTCATATATCACAGTTTTTTAAAATTCCTCTTTCTGTCCTGGACACCAGAATTCATCCACAGATCGGTCACAACCAAGACATCATGAGGGCCAGCTGCTCCCTTGGCTCAGGGAAACCTGGAGCTGGGAGCAACCCTGATGCCAGCCATGCCCTTGCCAAGAGTTTCTGTCCCATGGGGACTGAGCATGGTAGAGAGAACCAGGGTCTACTAACATCCATGAATAGCCCCAGGCAGGGTGAGGGATGAACCAGGACTGGGGTCCAGCCAGGAGAACACAGAACAGGCTGTAGAGAGCATCCCTCTGTGAGCCCCTCCCAGAGAGGAGACCCCAGCTCATCTACCATAAGACAGGGTCGGTGGTCAGAGCTGAGCTGAAGAAGGTCCCCAGGACTATGAGAAGTGGGAGAGGTGGGGCCCCCAGTGGCCTGGTCAGGGCCAGCCTGGCCTATGGTGCCTTTGCCTTTCCACATTGCTGATGCACAAAGCTCCTACTTCCTCCTGTGTTAATTCCCAGATTATACTTTCTTCCGACTAATACCTTTATATAGCACTATGAAGTTTCAGTTTGTGGGGACCATCTTTTCTTAAAAGAAACCAGAAATTTTTTTTTCCAGCTGTCCTGAGTTGGACTGAGTTTTTCAGAAGTAAATGCAGAAACTGTTATTTCTCATTAAAAAAAAATAAATTATTTCATTTTGTTACAAATATTTTTTAAATCTTCCTGACCTCATAAAATATTTCATTTCCGATGAACTTGCATTTCTCAGTCCTTTTGAGACAGAATTCATCAGATCCAACACTAAAAAATCTTCCAGAACATAAAAAAATGATGTAAAATCTTTCATCTCAGAATAAGTCTGCTTCCTACTTCTGCATAACTGCTTTCCTCTTTCTGTAGTTCCTGACACTTTTCTATTTATTGATGCTTTTCTAGCATGAAGAAATCCAGTCTATAACTTATTTGTAAAAACTAAAATTTTAAGTCAACCTCCTAGATCCAAATATAGGAACATAATAGCAATAAAATTTTCAATCGTTTTGAGCACCCAGAAGACCTACAAACAGCTTGCATCCAGTTCCAAAAATTTTTTTTTCTTTTACCTTAGTTCTATTACTAGTATCTGTTACGATCTCACTGTAAGGATGCTAGCCTTGACATATCATTTCTGTGGTAGATTTTGTGTAAGTAGGCTGCTGGGACCGGGATTCCAGTTTTGCAGAGCTGTAGCCTATTTTGAAATAAACATTTAATGCAGAAGGTTTTCCTGAACCTCCATTCATAGAGTTTCAACTGACTGCATACCAAAGGACATTTTTCCAACCACATAAAATAGATTCATAACAAATTTAATGACCAAAACCTACAATTATTACATCCGAAAGGAAAGAAGTGGGAGAGCAAAACTTTTTCAGAAAAAAACATATCAGGCTACCTGACACCTCAGGGTTAGAAATGCTCACCTTCTCAAAAGTACATCCAAAATAAATCCACTGGAGTTATTTCAGCCTGCAGCAGCAAACTGAAGAGAGTTTGACCACAAGGCCAGAGTTCAGAAACATTGTTAGAACTGTCTTATACTTTGAAAAATCAAAGTTTAAAAATGTCTGGTAGCTACAAAACATTGACATCATCTACTCAGCATGGGAATAGGTAAAATGCTGATTCATTTCCAAATATAGTGGACTTTACTGTTATTCTCTTGTAAGTACCTTCCTAAAATAATCTCTTTCTAACAGTCTTTAATGTGCCTCTATCCTGCTGGAGAAACTTGCGATATTTTCTTTTAGTCAAAGCTACTTTCAGAATATTTTGATTATTCTTTCTTCCCCCACATATTTGATGTTTCTAATTTAGATTTTTATACCAGTAATAAAACTAATTAGTTCATGGAATCAACTGATATGCAACTTAAAGTAATTTATTTTTTTATTTCAAGGATATCTTCTGATATCTCCTGAACCATAATTGGGCCACTGGAGAGGTTAATTAAAACTTTGTAGATTAATTAAGCAAATTCCATCTACTTTTCTCTAATTTAGAAATTCTCAGTTAGTTTCATTCTATTAGTTGCACTGATGTGTCTATAATGTTCCAAGTACTGAAAACCTTATGTTTTTATTATAAAAATGTTATTTTACTCTCAAAACTAAAAATACAAAAAATATAAAAACTTTGGCTTAGTCTGAATTTCATGATGGCGATATTGAACTTTATTTTTCCTCTGTGTTTTTGCAGTTTTTTTAGTGTTAGAACCAAGAAATCATTTAGAATCAGAATCCCCTGTGTTGGAAATGGCCTTCAAGATCATCAAGTCCATCTGTAATACAGTATCTTTCTTTCACTTGACAATGAAGTGTCACTGCCCCCACACATGACTACATAATCACCTAGTTCTTAGAACAGCTCCTGGGAACCAGGGAAGTTTTGGTTCTAGGAGGACACATTTAAACCCGTTTCCCAGAAGGGCTCTACTTCCCAAATAATTGTCAAGCTTACAATGAACATCAAAATTACTTTAATGAGAATGAGGGCATTGCTGCATTACCCAAGCAAGTGAGACAGATAAATGATTCTGACCACCTGTTTGAAACATGTTTTAGGGAATTGTAGAAAATAGCTTCTCTGTTCTGTCACTGGCATGAGAGATAAGCATGCACAGAGAGATTTTCACTTAATGGTGAAGCTCCATCTTAAAACTTTTTGAAACATGACAATTGTACCAGCCTTGAATGCAGTACTATCAATGCAATGTAAAAATGCATTATTGTTCCTATACTACTTTCTCTACCAGAAATACCATGTAATACTAATACTTCAAACTACATTTATATTTTTATATCATGTTAGTGGTTCAATACCACATTTACCAATCAATAATATCCAGATATTCTTCCCTGCCATTTTCCAAACCTGTTAATCTTCCAAAAAGACTAGATCCAAGACTGAGGCATCTGAAAACACCCTGCAGTGAGCCACAGCTCCTGGTTAAATGGTTAGTTTCCTTAGTTAAGACCAGGGAGTTGATAAATAGATTAAAATGAGATCCAAAGTCCAAGGTCCAAGACACAAGTAAGAACTGCTGAACAAAGGGGTGTTTTTTTAAATCTGAGGGTCCTCATGCAGGGGTGTTGGGAGGTGGTGTTATCCAGCTATAAACCTTTGACCTGGAATCTCTTCCTAGGAATGATGCTTATAATGTTTTTCTAAAGAACTAAGTGACATTCAGTCAGCTGAAGCATAGCTTTGTGAGAAGGGTATGATGGTGCTCACTATTCCTAGAGTGAAGAGAGGGGCCTGGGTGCATTGTCTTGCTCCTGCTGAGCAAACTCTGATATCCACTGTTCCTCTCCCAGGAGAATGCCCTTGCCACTAAGATTATAATGGGACTTGACCCAGTATCCAGCAGTTCTGTAGAGCTGTGCAGCAGAGTTCACAGCTCTCTGAGTCACAGAGGAAAAGCAGGTACATAAGGAAAGTAAGAACATGACATGATACAAAGCAGCATTCCCTGGGAAATTAATCCAGGCCCTGTTCCCTGCATGGTTTCTACGCTTCATATTAAATAAATAAATAAGCCAGTTTACTATTTATGTAAATTGCTTTTAGCAGTGAGTCATAACACATATGAGGTAGAAGTGTTTCAGCAAAGGAATTACTGCATGTTTACTTAATGGTGCTTCTGTCACAAAGCAGGCATAAAGATGCTCAACACAAGCAAAAAGAGGGCACCCTAGGGAATGGTAAGATCCTGCTATGAAATAATGAGGTAGTTAAAGCACTCTGCAGCTAGAATTGCACCCACTGCAAGGTTAGAGTTATGTGTTTGGACATTACCTTTCACTTGACTTCACTAATACTAGCTTAAACTCATGAGTAAGTATCAGGCCCTTGGTAATTTATTTTTTTCTTTTGCCTTTTGCTAGCATTACTCTTTTTATTCCTAGCTAAAAATTGATTTATATTGACAATGAACCAAATGTTTCTAAATCAGAAAACTTAATAACACTTTTAATTTTAGTACAATTGTGAAAATATTGATCAAAATTGATCCAGAGACCAATCCTTAAAGTAGTCCCTGGCAACTTCTTTTAAGCCTGAAATTTCACCTTTTGTCACAGCTTGTGCTGCTTTTTCGTCTCTACCATGTATTATACTGAGTTCCTATTCTAATTTGACTAACATTTTCCAGTGAAGACACAGATCAAACATTTTGTGGCAAACAGATTTACTACTTCCCTTTATGTAAGGAACTATTTATTTTGATCAAAGAAGGATAATCTATTATTCAGACATGAGTTGTCTTTGATGAGCCATGCTTAGTTGTTCTATGCTTTCTTTTCACATCCATGTCATTAATTTACTTTCCTGAGAAAGATTTCCTAAAAAGCGCACAATATCTTTTGAAAATGAACTGCTGAGTCACTCTAGCTTCCTTTTCCAGCAAATGCAGTGTTATTAGAGAGCCTTTGTTAACAAAAGTTATTCACAAGCTCATAGATTTGTTAAAAATTCTGACTGACCTACAATTTGATTCACTGTTTGAGCCAGATCCTCAGTTCTTCTTGTGTCAAGCTCTCAGAGCTTTGCTTTTTCATGTGCTACTCACTTTTTTCTGTCCTTCGTTCCCATTAGCTCTGCTTTCACTCTCATGCTCAAAGACAGCAACGGTACTGAAACAAAAGTAATAGTTTTATCCTACGGCTCTAACTTCCCTACATCTTTAACCTCTGGCCTGTCATCTTTGTACTTACCTTCACCCTCATGTTTGACATGTTCAATAGTATTAGTCTGACTAAGACAAATTTACTTACTAATTTTATTTCTTTATGGAAATAGAAAGTCAACATTTCCTGATATTTTTTTAAATTATTATTTTATCTCCAAACTCCTAAAAAAGGAAAAGTGAAGATAGATTGTCACTCAGTTTCAGTTCTCATCCATATAGATTTCTTCCCCAATTTTTTTTTTTTAAGACGCTTTTACTAGAAAAACTGGAAGTTTTTCTTTATAGTTTTCAAACACTTTGCTTTTAACTTGTACATGGAAGAATGTAATTTCTTCATGTCTCTGAATCAGTCGGTAGTGAGTATTTCCCTTAAATTGCTAGAGTTTAAATTTCAAGGATTTAATTTATTTTTAGAGATGTTTCTGGAGGCTCGAAACATTGAGGTTTTTCAAGAAGTCTTGACCCATCAAAAGTCTGTATCACGATTGGGTTAGTGTTCCCCTAACAGTTTTAGAAGACAGGAGGAATATCTCAACAAATGCAAGGTCTTTTCATTAAGTCTACTTCTTTAGGTTTCAGTACTTGATGACATAAATCTTCTAATAGCCAGCAAATTTTTTACATAAGTGTTCAGGATTAATCGGGTATGATTACTTTTCTTCTTAAGGAGAGCTATTATTTTGGTACTAGATCAGTAACTAAAGTATTACAAATTCATTCTTTCATAGGTCAAGACCTCTGGAGCTGTGCAAATTGTCTTGCTGTGCATAATGTCAGTCAAAGACTGGTTACCATGTGCTTTTTTTTTCCATTTTGCAGTTTCAACATGGTATCATTTGACCCTGCATTGAGCCACAACTCTACAAGCTAAAGATTGCTCTGGACCAATCATAACCAATGGCCCAGGTCCATCTATACTAGAACTCACTTAAAGATCCATTAAATACAAATTATAGCTCAAAGTCATTATTGTGCATAAGCACATTTCAGTGCAGTCTTTAAGAAATCATTTTATTTCATTTCTGGATTCCTAAATACTTCTACTTCAAACAGACGCCAACAATGTACCAGCAAAAAAAAGGAAATTTAATTTTTAGACTTATCATATTTTGTGCTCAGCATTACAAGGGCATCAAGGAGAAAGTTTCAAGGTTTCTGACAAAATAATTAGCTTTTCTTTCCGTTCTCCAGCATTTTCCAACTAAGTATGCACCTCTTGATAGTATTATCTTGACTTAAAAAAATAATACCTTGAATATTGCCATATATTGCAAAGATCTTTCTTGTTCATGCAACACTGTTCTCTTAAATATCTGTTCTGTTACATATGTGCACACACAATCGTGGTCTTGCTGCTGAGAGTCCTACTCCCTGAAAGGCATCACAGCACCATCAAGAGCAGGGCATAACTGGGCAGAGGCATGACAACAGAACTCCTGAGCCTCTGTGGTTTGGGATTCTGCACACAAAGGAACGGGTATCAGAGGACACTTTACTCAACAGGAAAAACATGCACAAATAAAGGGTGAAACCCCAAACCCACATTCTGAGGCTTGCCCACTGCTCATTATAGCTGTTTCAAAGCTAGTTATTAAGGCCAACTCAAACTCAAACTGTCTTAGTGCTACACTTGCTGCATGCTTCTACTGCAATCAGTGCATTTCCTTGGGAAGCTACTGTCTGTCCTGTAGCTTCCTCATCTACAGCAAAAACTTTATTCATCCTGGGTTTGGTGTGCTGAGGATTTTGCAGGGGTTGTCAAAAGGAAGACTGGGGTCTGTGCTCTGGACACAGGGGAAAAAATTAGCTAGAGCAGTTCTTTTCATGTTTAATCTACCCACTGATTTTTTCTAAGGATCTAATATTCACACTGGAAGTACTGAATATCTGCCTGTTTAAATTTCCTACTATCCCCTCCTCAAACAGCCCTTTTTAATGTCTCTGACTTCAAATAGATAATAACAAGTAGGTCAGATGAATTAAACTAAATTAGCATAAAATCTAGCACAGTTCTCATTTTTATCTTGAACTATATAATTGATAATTGAGAAAATAATTTATTTAATTGAGAAAAAAAATCCTAAAAACTTGAATTTCAGCTCTATTGGTATGCTAAATATGGAAATCACATAAATCAACTGCAACTTTGAGCATAAAAAGAAATAAGAGCTGTAGTGGTAATTGTGCTCCAAATATGATTTTGAAGCCACCATAAAAAGTGAATTAGCATGTATACCAATAAGATTTTAGAAGATATTCTTCATGATTGCAGGATTCTATATTAGTTGATTTGTTGGTATTGGTTACTTGAAATATCTTTGCAGTTCTTTCAAGATATGCACAGGCAGAAGTATATGAAACCTCAGCATAACCTCAGACACCAAAAATCAGTGTGCAAGAAAGAAAGAGAGGAGTGGTTAATTGCCAGAAACTCAACACAGCTTCTCAGAACAAAATTTTTTCAATAGGTATGATTCTGACAGGACTTTTCTTGGTTTTAAAATGCTCCAGTATATTATGTGACTTTTGATATGTAGAGCATCTCTCTTACAAAGATAGGATGAAGAGCTGGACCTGTTCAGCCTCAAAAAGCAATGACTGAGGGGGGACCTCATCAATGTCTTTTAAGTATCTGAAGAGAGGGTGCCAAGAGAATGAATCCAGGCTCTTCTTGGTGATGCCAAGCAACAGGACAAGAGGCAATGGGCAGAGACTGACACACAGGGAGTTCCACCTGAACATGAGGAAGAAATTCTTTACTGTGCAGGTGACCATGCACTGGAACAGATTACTCTGAGGAGTTGTGGAGTCTCCCTCGCTGGAGATATTCAAGAACTGTCTGGGTGCAGTCCTGTGCTCTGGGATGATCTTCCAAGTGGTTTTGTTTGAAAGGATGTGACAGGACAGAAGGATTGGAGAAGTTTGAAAGCTGTTGTTTGCCAATATTTCTTAAGTAATAACAATTTTAGGAACTTCTGAAACTCAAAATGGAAGTCTTAAAAAATGCTACTTCAAACTGAGAAGCTACAAATTGCTTAAGGTGAAAGCAAAGAAAGCTGATTATATGTTAAAACAACCCTAACAGGAGGTTAAACAAAATGGTTAGATGAAACATTCAGATGAAGAGCACTGAGGAAGAAAGAGAACAGTAGCTACTCTACAAGACACTTTTTATATCATTGGGGTTTACTTTTATTTGTTTGAGTGACTCTAAACTGATTTCTCTGTTCATATCTTTTTGGTTTTCTGCAAAAAAGTTTAGAAAATATGTTCCCTATACAGACCTGGAGATGATGTCCACTGCTTAAACATAATAAATTAAATTGAGCCCTCAATATTGTAGATAGCTGTGTTTATGCCTAGTTATATTAACATGAGTTATGCCATTATAAAAACTAACAAAATAGATGCATGCAGCATTCAACACCTCATAATACTACTAGAGTTCAGAGGGATAGCAAGGATCTCTTTTCCTTTGTGGGACTGGGTTACAAATTCAGCATTATATTCCCCTTTTTACAAGTGAATACATTACAGCTGTATGTGCTATTAGAACTTAGGAATTTCTTTACTGAACTACATATATAATTTGTGAACTGTCAAAAAAAAAAATCTCATACTGTATTATAGAACAGAAAAAGTAAAGCTTTGTGATTTCACACACTTTCCATATCTTTTTTTGACATCTCCATACATATTTAATCATTGTTTCTGATGAAAAAAGAATAACAGGTTTTTTCCCTTAGTGTGGAAAAATACTGAAAGCAATAGTTCACCAGAAACAATGCATAATACTTCTCACACCCTGCTTATGCTAATGAAGTCAAACCTGTTCACACTTTACATGTATGACAAATAGCTACAGAAAGAAAATTCAATATTTTTCATTTCTAGATTTTTTTCTAGAGCAAACCATATTTCTAATTTAAGTATGCTTAATACTGTCCCCAAATGAAATGACAGCACCCCGAACCTTGGACCTAAAGGAAGAAAGATGTTAAAAAATGCTGTTTAAAAAGGAACTTTCTTTACAAATTTGTACAATATATAAAAACTTAATAAAAAAATATGTTTCAGTCAAGAAAAAAAAACCAAAAAAGTCTGCATATGCACAAGATTCATGATTTTAAGCTGTGCAATTCTAACTCTAATGTTTCAAAGTACTGAATCCTTGGAAAACTGTAAGAGGAGCATACCTTGGGGCACGGATGATTTTAAGTTCCACAGTGTAGTTCACAAATATATTATAAATTCCATAATTTCTGTAAACTATTTCACCCTGTTCATTTCAGTATTTCTGTCAATGAACACGGTATCAATACTAACTATAAAATAAATATTTATGTCAGTGATGACCTCACAGAGTAATTATATAATCTATTATAATACAGGAATTCTAGTTCAAGGAAATAATGCTCTAAAACAATAAGATAAGCTAAACTGCATTCATGTCAGTTTTGGATCATTCTTGATTTTTCTCATCTTTTACAAGGAGAGGACTCCAGTTGTCCATCAAATGTCATACACTTAATGTACATTGGTCAGCTTATGTTTAAGCAAAGATATTAAAGATGGTCTTTATAACACTCAGTTCAGTAGTTGCATGAATCACTAACCACTGATAAAAACATCATCAGGCTTGTTCAAGGATTGGGTTAGTTCTTACTCAGAGCACCACACAGCTTTCTATAGCAGTGAATCAAGTTCAGTACTGTTAACTATTATGAGGCATTGTGCTGCTCAAAGTCTCCTGAAGAACTTGCATACAAGGGATAAAATCCAATTGCCTTGAAAGCTCAGATAGCTTTTACTTAATGACTTTTTAAAATAGTAATTATTGACTCAGTTAACAACACTGGCTTCAGAGGTGCTTTGACCCACTGTGTAGATGGATAGGCAGTAAAGGGTTTTTGAGATGCCATAATGGGACTAAAGGAATAATTTTGGTCAATTGTGTAAATGTTTAGCCTACATAATATTGACTTGAGATATGTCACCTCCCTGGAGACTTAAGACCCACATGGTATTGAATTTGTCAAACCACTTCAGTGTAGAAATCAACAAAAAGTCACTGAAGGTGAATACCTTTTAAAGAAAAGCATCCTTGTAAAACACATAATATCCAGAGGAAATTGGAAAGAGTAAGTTTTAACTAGACATAAAAAACTTCTAAGCATTTAGCATTGATTGCATACTAGAAAAATAACATGAAATATGTTAAAAATGTTTGAGTTGAAAATTGCAGAGATTATTGCTATGAAATATTTTTCTCAGCTTAGAAAAATAGGAAAAAAACAGTTCTATTTTCTTTTGTATCATGCAGTTAGTTCAGTGCAAATGCTCTTTCTCCTCCTCATCCTGCCCCTCTCTTTTTTCCCTTTCATTTACTCCTCATGTATAATGACCTTAGGATCAGGGCTGTACCTGAATAGGTAGTATCCTTTAGTACCACAATCTTTTCAGTCTAAAGAAACTGGCAAGCAGAGCACAGCAGATACCTCACATGAGAACCAAAGTGGGTGACGTGGTTTTTTTCATTTAAAAATCTTCACAAAATAACAGTTTTTTAAGAGGAAAGGAATGTACTTTGTGGTTTTTCCACTTAGTGATCTCCTAACCATATTTTATGAAAACATGCACATGCTTCTGAGATCAGAAAATAAATTTAATACATTAAATAAAACCTTGCATTATCCTAAGGAGGAAAACAGTACCTTGTCTTGGTAAAGTGCTCATTTCAGGGGACCACATGAAAGGCTCTGTTCCCGTGCATAGTTTAGCGTGACCAACTTTGAAATCAGGTAGTTGGACTTTATATACGGAATTTCCCAATTTCTTCAAGTGATCCAAGACTTCACTGTCTAGCAGTATTGCAAATCCCAGTTACCATAAAATAAAGGTTGAGAATACACTTACTGTAAGAAGGTCACTACAAATACTCAGAATGCCAAATCTTTTGAGGGAAACGTAATAATACAAGACCATTATGATCTACAAAAACCTGGATTTAGGTCCTGATTATTTCTTCATGGAGACATGATCCTCTATACAGCCAGGCTCCTGTCAGATTTAGATAATGGAGAGTAACTTCCTCAGTCAAAAATAGTGGATTATGTATAGTGTTCTTTTGAACCTTCACATTTTGAAAAACAGTATTCTCAATGTCCAAGTGTTCACTGATCATCTGCTATGACAGCTGCCTATTACAAGAAAGAACAAATCAACTCGAAAAACCAAGAAATAAGGAAATTCACTGATTAAGGGATTCAGCTCTCATCTAGGTGGCTTTATATATAATCTGAATAGATCAAGCCTAATATTAGGTCTTATAACTACTGCTCTGATGAAGAATCTGCAATTAAAATTATCTATTAAATAATGGGTGTTCGTCTTTTTCCTATTTAGATTTCACTCTTTAAACTGGGTATCATCACTATCAGTATTATAATGCAAACCTGAAGTGAAATCATGCGAGAAGCTTTAATGATTCCCAGGTTCCACATTACACAGATCTTCCTTACGTAAGAAGCATTTGGACTCTTCAATACAAAGAGTTACAGGTGAGAGATAGGTAAATAAGCTGTGAAAAAAATAGATGAAATATTGTCAGGGTTCGATGTTGGCTAAGCACCAGGCAGTCACAAAAAACTCTCCACTTATTTTTCTCTGCTTTAGCTGAGCAGAGGAGTGGAAATTAAAAAGAAAACTTCATGAGTTAAGATAGGATTAGGGGAAAAACACTTTAAAGCAAAACAGGTTCAAAACTTAAACAGTATAAAGAAAATTTATTATTAACAGAATTAAAAGTTAAAATTGTAATGAGAACTAAAGCCTCTAGAACACTTACTTTCTTCCCAGCCCCTCCCTCTTTCCCACTGACTGCAGAAGGAGACAAAAACATGGGATTTTTAGTCAGTTTGTCACTTCTAAAAATCTTTCTTCAGTTCACTTAGGGAGTCTCTTCTGTTATGTCATGCGGTCCTTTCCATGAGAGACAGTTCTCTGTGAACTTCTCTAATGTGGTTTTAATTTTCACAAGCAGCAGTTCCGCTCGACCTGCTGCAACATGAGTCCCTCCCACAGGCAAACAGTCTTCCCACAACTCTTTTCGTGGGTCATTTTAGTTCAAGGGGTTTAGTCTTTTAAGGATAAGCTATTCTAGTTTGGAAGCAAGGGCTCTCTCTATCTCTAGAAACAAGGGTTTTCTCTCTCTGTTCGAGTTTCTTACTCGATTACAGCTTTTCAGCATCCATGCATTCCAGCATGAGCACTTTTCCTCACGGGCTGCATGTGGATCCCCCCATGCACCTCATGAATAAGAGGGAAACTGTTGCATTACAGTCCTCACTACGGCTTGCAGAAGAATCTCAGCTCCAACACTTGGAGCACCTCCTTTGTCTCCTTCTTTTCACAGACCTCAGTGCTGCCATGTTGGTTGTCCTCACGTGTCCTCACTTCTTTTTCTCCGACTCAGAATAAAATTGTTGTCCGTAGGGATTATTGTTCTCAAGTTCTATCAGTTGAAAACTTCTTACAGAGCTTTGCTGCACTGAAAAGGTTGATTTTGTCTGTGTTCTGTGTTGGGGAATTGTTTGCCGTGTTTTTGTTGCTGGCCACATGGTCCCCACCAGTACCACACAGGTGGCCCCAGCCATGCCGCTCCTGACCCTGGGAGGGCTCTGGCCGCGCTTCTGGCCACGCTGCCCCAGCCACGCTGGGATGGGCCCCGGAGGCCATGCCAGCATCGCCCCTGGCATCCGCCTCAGCACCCCTTGGGAGAAGAAAAAAAGAGAACATCCCTTGATTTTTCCTTTCTTAAATATGCCATCACAGAGGCATTAGCAACTTGTCTAATTGGGCTAGTAACCTGCCCATCGTCAGAGCCTTCAGCGATTGGCTCTGTGCCAGACAGTAGAAGTTTCGAGCAGCTTTTCCTGCCCACTAAAAACCAGGCTGAGTTAAACCAACAGAAATATTAAAGATGAAGACAAAGCATGAGGTTGGACTTGATGTAAAAGGAAACTGGAAGCCAACAAAGAAATTAAAACAAACAGGAAGAGGTATGTTCAGTATAACAGGAGAAGAGGTAATCCTGGCAGCACTATAGTTGATAAACTAGAATAGGGAAGCAAGCTGGGCTTCACAGTAAATTCAAGTAAAGATAGCTGTGAATGAAAATTGTTATTCTAAAACAACTTGTGAAAATTTAGCTATGGACACAGATAAAAATCTGGGGTCTCAGTCCTGCAAAGAGATAAATGAGAACAACCAATGTCAACATGCATTTTTAATAATTAAAAATATGTACATGCTTGTGATGATTGTTGAGAAATTTTGGATCAAATATGTTACCTGAGCCTCAGCACAAACTTTAGTTACAACAAAACGTGAGCAATGTAGGATCAGAAGTTTAGTTTGACTATACTAGGACATTTTAGTCCCCACACTCCTAAAGAATCAAAGATAAAGAAAAGCTCTATGTTTCACCATCATCAGAAGGATTTTGTTGGTACCATACACTACCTTAAGCTGTTTCTAATAAAGATCTAACCAAGCTGTCATTATAAATGATGCAATGTACCATTTAGAAATATTATCCCTGAAAATGAAAACTGCAGAAATTTAGAACTCAGAACTCTTGAATCAGCATTCCAGAACATGTCACAGAATAAGTAAGATTTTTTTCTACCAAAATGTAACTAATAATGTGAGCAATTAGCACTGCCCATAAGAAATTCCTCATGTTTGTTTGGAATCACTTATATTATTTTCTTTTGATATTAATCAGTCAAACATTAAACAAGAGTAATGTATTTAATTGACTCTAATGTAGATCTACAGCAACAAAGCCAAATGCAGAAAATCTCTTCCTCTCTTTCACCAGGACCTCTACTGGCTTTACAATTGCTGTATCAGGGTATAAGAAGATTGAAAGACAAAAGCAGTAATATACAATTTATGTTAAGAATTCATTACAATAACTTGAACAATAATTTAGCAGTGTAGCTCTATGTGGCAGAGATGTGCAGGGGATCCAGGCTATAAAGAGAATTATGGATGTAAGGTGAGGTGCAGATATAGGCAAAATGTTTCCTGAAGCTAGAAGAAAAAAACATGAAGGGTGAAATTTGTCAATACAATCCTCTGAAATGGTGCCCAGCATCCTGGTTATAATCCTTTCATGGGAAGCTGGAACCACTGGGTCCTCCATAGCTTGCAACTTACTCTGCGCTATGGAAGCTTTTATGCAAGTATATAATCCAAAGGCTGCAGTGGAGGAGGCCACCCTTTTGCTACTCACTATCTGTAGTAATAGTTATTTCAAGGCAATGATCTAGTACAGATCTGGACAGGTTATAGAAATAGGGAGGACTGTATTTTTGGTGCTTTTCAGTGGATATGAGAGATCATATCCAAAAATTAACAAAATTCTTCTTTATATGCAGTACATAAATCATACAAGGCATAATATTCTTGGTATTAGAAATTATACAGGGACCAACAGCTGGTAAATTGGGTCAAACATCAACCTCAGATAAATTTTTTAAAGAATTATAGAAAGTGTTACTACCACACATATTTAATGTCATTAACATAATTGACTTCAACAGGTGAGTTAAAATAATATATTTGGTTTAGTTATTAATCGCTTGTTATTTTTGGTATAGACTAACTAAACTTGAGGTATAGAGACCTTTAGCAACCTATTCGATTGTCATTTTGTCTCATGAGAAAGCTTTCATCTCTCCTGAGATCTCTCATTGACACTTATATAGACTTGAAGTAAAACACTAAAGAGAGGGGATCCTGTTTATTTTTGAGAGAGCAGCCTATGTAGGAAAAAAATTAAGGAATGGCGACTTTGACAAGGAAGGAGCTGTGAAGAAGTAGTGGAGCTTCCAACCATAGGACAGCTTTCTTATCCAGTTAAAGAGGTGATATTTTAGGGTTCAATAGAAAAAAAAAGAAAATACAGAACAACCGAGTTTTCTAACAGAGATTTCATTTGTAACTTTTACATTATTTATTTAAAGAAAAATAAACTTATTTTTCTTTCCATAACAGAAGAAAGCCACCATAAATTTGAAGAGAAGGTTTCTTCATTGGATTGAATTTATATTTATGCAGATTATATTATTTTAAAAAAATCTGACCAATTATTTAGTAAGCACTCAAGGCCTAAAGAACAATGGTTTTTAAACTCTTCTGTCTGTATTTCATCAAGGAGAGTAAATTTGAAGAGCTCCAAGGGCATCATCTCTGCTTCCACTGTGGTCTCCACTGGAGTCAGAAGGAAGCGTAGTTGCCACTGCTCATGTAACTCCTTTCTCCATGGTGCCTGTTCCACAGACAAGGCAAAGGAGGAAATTAGTTGACAGTCCTTCCTTGCGCTATTCCATAATGAGACTATTTGAGTTGTAATAGGCCAAAGAGCTCCAGAACTGCTAGTGGGTGCTGAAGGATAGGAATCACAAAGGCATTTCTGACATTGTCTTAGTGTGTTCTGTATATAAGGCCTCAGGCAACCAAAAGCAGTGGAAACATTCGCAAAAGAACATCTTTCATGCAAAATTTTTCAGTGCTCCTCATGCTTACCTCTTCATTAGAGAAACCATGATATGAACATCAAAAAAATACGGAGCAGGAGGCTCAATGGCCAGCAGCCTTGCCCCTACTGGGTGCATTTGTGAAAGCACACGGCACTTCATGGGAACAGTTGTGTTTATCAAAAATTACTTTTTGAAGACCATGTCAACCAGTTTAAGAGCATATCATCAAAATAACATTTTTTATTGTAAGGAGAAACATCTGGAAGGCCCAGACTTCTTAGGCAGTAAACCTTATTCTCATGTACTGCTAATGTACATTTTGTCAGTGTCACAGGCGGAATGGAAGCTTTGGACAAGGTTTATTAGAGGAGTCATCCTGTTGAACCACGAGGTTCAGAACACACCTGGCTTTCTAAACTCCTTCTCAGAGAGGAGTCTAGGTGCAACTAGATTCAATCCTAGTCCCACACCTGGTAAGCAGTTTGTATCTAAAGGATTGTATAGGTGTAATTGAACCTTTGTGCAATTTTGACCTGCAAGACTAAGGATGGCAGACATAAAGAATTATTTATTTGAATTGATTATAATAATGATTAAACTAAGTTACCTTAATCAGAAACACTTTCTACTCAATATAGGTAGCTATAACTACTAGTACAGTGCACTATTTTTTAAACAATAGTGAGGCAACAATACTAGAGCTAGAAAAATAATTATTAAGTAGTGGTTGATGTTGCTCACCCACACCAATGACCATGGGCAGAAATCTTTCACTCAGTTTGAGGAGTAACCTTGAGGGGTGTCCCCACTCAAGGGAGAAATCTCCATACATTTGTAGAACGGGTATGTTAGAAGATCCTGCTGTTAAAAAGTGAGACTGTGCTTTTATAGTACATAGTGATGGACTGTCAGTCATATGTTTCTAGGCTAGCCATCTCAATTTGGCAGCCCTAAACAAGCTGTCAGTTCTATCATTTGTTGGTTCCTTTATAAGGAACTTTTTCTGACACATCTTCACCAGTGCAAGTTTCTGTTCTTCATATCCTCAGAATGTTTAACTTCGGGATTGATGAATCAGGCTGGTCTCAGCATTCTTTAACACCGAAAGCAGTGTAACCCCCTTTTTCTATCCACCATGGATAACTTTTGCAAATTGGGTAAAGTTCAAGCTGTTTTATCTCCCACTTAGTCAGAGCATCCTACTAAACTCAGCCACACTGAAGACTGACACAAGCTTTCAGATTATATCCACCTCAGGTATGCATTCAGAAATCTACTCTGTATTCTGAGATCTCCAGCCTATAAGTATTAATTTGCAATTATAAACAGTCATTATCCATAGTTACTGGAAAGGCAAAGGCTGTTCTAAAAGAAATAGAGAAAATAATTTTACAAAAGGGTATTCATGGTAAATTAGGGGCTCAGGCAAAGTTCTGATTAAAGTCAAAATATCCTTTATTTCTTTTTTTTCAAATTATTTCATTGATACATATGTCAGGAATTGGTTCAAATAAAGGAACAGTTTCTCATCTTGTGCAGAAGTGGAACAGAAGACAAAAGGACATTTTATAAATAAATATGATGAATACCATGGACAAAATAGAGACGTTAGTAAATGTAAGAAGCAAAAAGAGGTGTATAGAAAAAAGAGGTTAAAATATTGGAAGATAGAATTTAAACTACAAACAAAGAAACATGAAAGTAATTAACAGAGAATATTAAACTAAAAATACAAATCTGACAATTGAAGGAATAAGATCACAAAGAAAGAATATAGAAAAGCTTGGACAAAAAGCCATACTAAAATCTTACAGTAAGAGTTGTGTGCAAACACAATATTAATATTGCTGTAGAACAAAAAACTTAGATCTGGGTTGGGTTTTTTGCTTTTCACATGCTCATAAAATTAAAAAGTAAAACAAATGACCACTATTCTATACGTCATCTTCATTTTATTTTTTTACCAAAAAATGTCCCGCTACCAATATCTGAGAAGAGTTGTCAAGGACTTCCTCAAGAAAGATTCTTCTGCTCATAAAATAACTCATAAAAGGTTCCCCTGATCATAAAAGTAACCTGTTGTCATTTCACCTTATCATTTTTCACTAACAGTGACTTTTTCATCAGAGAAAATTATTGTTTAACTCCCAAATCAATATAATGGAGAAAATCGCATATCTGCCAATACAGAAGACAGAACAGACAGAGAAGTGTAACTTTATGAGTGAGGACAAATAGAAGTTTGGATAAAAAAACTAACAATGAAAGCAGGAACATGGGGGAGAGGATGGAAAAAAAGAACAAGGCATACAAAGGTTATAAATCTGAAAACAGCCTTAGTTATCTACTTAAATGTTGTGTTTATAACAAGAAAGCTTTCTTTTTGCTTAATTTGATTCTCCTTGCCCTTCATCAGTGGCATATATCAAGGAATTTGTTCTGATAGTTAACTGTTAGTACAGAATTCAAGAATTGTGTGTACCTTGAGGCAGGAGAGCCAACAAAGAGAAGGTACATTTCATATTACACGTTTAAAAGTTTCTCAGCTAAGATGGGGTATCAGTAATTCCTTGTGCTGCATGAATGTTTCTGAGACAAAGACATTCTGAAAGTAAAATAAGGGGAAAAACAACTCTCACAGGACAACCAACATGGCATCCAAATGATGAAAATTATGGTCAGCAAACATAGTTTAGAAACAGCTACAAAAATATCCTTCAAATTAAATAAAGCTCCCATTTCCTGTTTCCCTGGAAATGCAACAAATATATATTTCACAAATAAAGAATTTGGAGTAGTAGATTTCAAAAATTACCTTATAGGCATGTCATATTTTGTATTAAATAGATTATATTTAAATGCAACCTTAAAACCAGATAAGTATCCTATAAAGCGTTTTTAAAGATTTTTATTTTCCTAAGATTTTTTTTAAAGGTTTAAATGTTTTTTACACAGATACTGAAGAGCTGCCCAGGCAAGCAACAGCAGTTCCAATTTCTAAATCAGAATAGCAAATGCTGTGTAATCAGATATGAATCTGATAATAGGATCTTCAGCTTAGGTCCATTATACTCAGAAGAGTAAATGTACAAAAAGTGGTAGGCGATGGAGGGAGTGGAGGATTTTTCACTAATGGCCTCTATGTCAGAGTGCTGTGATAACTGAATGAAGTTGTGAATTATTATCTAATCCTATTCTGAATAATTGACAAAGGCAGCCACAGTCAACTTCATGCACTTTTTATTTCTCTTTTTTCACATTAAATTGAAAGTAAGTGCATGAATAGGGAGAAAATAAAGACGTTCTTTATCATGGACAGTACTGCTAGAGAGGGTAAGGAGAGTAATAACAATTCAGGGAAATAATCTCCTTAAAGACATATAAAATGACAATAAAATACCTAATGTTCAATATATACGGAATTTCATAAATATATTAGAAAATATGTTGGCAAGTATCATAAGTAAATGTTGTGTGTCCTGAGGAGTAAGACGGAAATTTAAGAAAAAATTTAAACAGAAGGCTACAAATGACAGCCAGATATCAAGAGACTACTTCAGTGGCTATCTTCTGTCAAATAAACATCTGCCAGTTTTTAACTTTCTCTATGAGATAACAAATCTGTTGTTAGAGCTAAACAGCAGCTATCTAACAGAATATTCATAGTGAAAATGATAATAGTTTGTGTTATCGTTTTTATTTCCCATGCTTATTCATTTATTCTTTTGTTGGTGTTTGGTTTTGGGGTTTTGGTTTGTTGTCATTCTGTTTACTTTTTTTTTTTACATAAATATCTGCATCAATTTCAATAATTTAAATTACTGACATCATTTTAAACGGAAAGCTGAAAATTAACCTAAACAAGAATGAGATAAAATAAACCTCAAATCTTTGTGTAGGTGTCTATCTATGAGGTGGAATTGCTGGTTCAGATTACACTGTCAGATTACCTCACTGATGTTTATATTGCTAAAATTAAAAGGGAAAAATCACAATCTCAAATCCTCCTACCACCATAAACAGCTCCCCGTGGTCCAGGTACTCAGGACATGGATCTGCATCATTTACTCATGCAATAATCCCTAAAATTGCTATCACAACATACTTTTTACTTCTGATCTTCTGCAAAAGGTACTTTGGAGTGGTGGTATATAGCAGTTTACCAAGGAATTCCTTATACTCAAGGAACATAATTATAATTTGTAAGCCAGGTGGGTCATGTCTGAATTGTATTATTGGCTAAATCAGGACCACGGATACTAGAGGACTGAGGTCCACACTGAGGTATTTCAGGATGTTTTACTTGAGACTTTTTTAGTGTGGTCCTGTGCACTGAACTGCCCTTGGATGCTGAAAAATGAGCTTCAACCTGATTAACCAGAAAGGCATTCAAAATTCTTATCACTTACAGTCTACAATCTCAATAAGGGGATTGCCTCAGAACTCCAGAATTTTGTGGGTTAAGGTTTCTTTCACAAATAGGAGGAGCTCTGCAACTTTGACATCTTGAGCTTGGAACCAGCAGCACACTCAGCAGTGCTCATCATGCAACAGGAGGTTCACAACACATGGCAGCCCTTAGCTTTGTGTGCTTGGACTTTGAGTGCACCCTTCTAGAGACTTGGGATCCCGCACAGAGCTAGGATTTAGCAGTCCTGGACTGGGGTCTTAAAACTGTGTTCTTCAAGGTATATCAATTCCCAGCTTCATGCATACCTATAGCTGTCCCTTGCTTTGGGGCATTCGCCATGAATTTGAGGCAGCCTAGTAAGTCTCTGGGGATTTGGTGGCTGATTAGACATTACACAAGAAGCTCCATCCCTTTCTCCTTTATTTTGTTTGGTTTTTTTGTTTTTTTTTTTTTGGTTGTTGTTTTTTTGGTGTGGGTTTTTTTTTTTTGTTTGTTAAAAGGTAAACCCAGGTGATTCTCTAATATGCTTTTAATGTCTCACATTTTTTCACTGCTGAAAAGACTAATTTTCCTTAAGAATCAGAATAAAAAATTTTTCAAAGTCTAATTTTCCTGCAACACAGAAATTAAATTTCACCCTCTCCACAGCATTTAATTGGTAATTGCAAGCCAAAGGCACAGGTGTCTGTCTCATTCTTCACAGTAGCAGCTCTACATGCACTTATCTATATCTCACACACACACACCTACCAAAGACTACTGAATACTCAAGAAATTGTCTGTGATCTTTAAGACATTTTCCACAGATGGTGCAAGGACAGGGCAAGCCTAGCTTGAAAAGAACATGAAGAAATTGGGAAGTTTCACTTCTTTTTCTTTTAAAATTAAAAGCTGCAGAACAGGAGTAAAGGGAAGCAATAACTCACGGGGAAATAAGGTTCATAGAAGAAATAATACAAAAGCTATTATTTTGAGCCCAGCAAAGCATGTGTGAGAATGTACTAAGTAGGAATGATGTTTTTCAAACTTATTTCCTGTTGACAAAAAAAAAAGTTTGTCAGCAGATCAAGAGTTCCCTAGATGAATTCATTTATTAAAATAATATTTCATAGAACTATGTTCTGCCCTGTGGATTGATTACCAACATCACATTTTGAATATCTCATATCTCCACAGAGAAGGCTTAATTGGATGTATCAGTCATTTGATACATTCTTCTTTCCTGTCTAGATTATTTTAGCTTTTCAGCAGACAAGTTACAGTGAATGTGAATAAATTCAGAGAAGAGTTGAAATCAAAGTCAATGTTGAGAATGAATGAGAACAGACGGTAATATATCTATACTGAGAAAGAGAAAGACACATACGTTGATAATAATAACATCCATGCACACAGTCCCAGAACCCTAATATTTCCTTCATGTTGGCACAGTATGCTTCTTATACTACCTTGAAACTGTCCTAAAATACTCATGTATTTTCTAAGATCAACTGCCCAAAGTCAACCTCTCCCCCTAGCACTCAGTAGCTACAAACCACTAGTTTGATTCAAACCAGTTTCTCAAATGTACTTATTCAGGCAGGATGGCTAGTAAGAAATTTAACAGTGTGTTAGACAGCAGTCTAACAGTGTTAACACTGTTTAGACAGCATATAGGACCATGAGGCCTGGACTAAGAATGCAACCAGAGAGAAAACAGCAATCTGTTATTTCCAATAATTTCCAATGTTATTTAATGACTGAAGTAAACCGTGTGTTGAAAAGGATTATCTAAAAAATGTAATAAACTTCCAGTTGAGAAAAACATCTGTATTCCAGGCTTAATTGTGTATTTAACTTACACTAAAGCAAAAGCTGATGTGCTCCACAGTCTTACATGCTTCCTTAATGACAGACAACGAATCATTGCACTTGAAGAGCAGTAATCCTTCTGCTCCCCTACCAGGTGTCTGCCTTCTAAAGAAGCTTCTCTCCTGGTGTAAGAAGAAATAACACTCATTTCCAGCCTTCTTTGTAAGTACTATTTTATTCATCAGGTTGGTGTTACAACACTTTGGTGGAATGGAAATCACCAGTTAATTAAGGTTCTGGAGATTCGAGTCATCTACATCATCCTAAGCATTCTTTTGCCTGGCAGCATGTAAAATGTCATCATCCCAATTAATATTTAGTTTTTATCTGTAATTTTAAGGTACATTTGGAAAAATTATGTGAGAGAATTATGCCAAATAATCAGATTGTCCAGACCTTAAAAATATGCTTAATGGAACTTCTTACTCTCAGCCTTGTACATCTGAACTTTGATATTCAAATTTTATGTGCCAGCTTCCTAAGGGACTTGCATCACAGTTTGAAAAAACTCAGGCAACATTTTGTATGAAGCATAAATGAATCACCAGTAAAGACAACCATAATGAAATAAACCATATTTATGTTAGACACTACTAAGGTGGTCAGTGGGGATTATGAACAACTGTGGTGAACCCAAAGAGAAGATTGAATCAAATCTTAACAAGTAAGTGTCATCATCAAGGCTGTCATATAGGTCAGTTCTTGACTTTGCTGGTGGCAGGGAACAACAATTTCACCCACAGTCCTTAGATTTTCTATTAAGATTGGCACTGAACTTATTTCTTAGGATGCCCCCATGGAAAGCCAGTAACTTCTCTTTTGAGGTCTTCCAACCATAAAATCCTTGTTGATTCATTGAAGCTTTCCTGATTTACAAAGCACCGCAGAGGTTTGATCCCCTCAGAATCAATACTTCATTCACACCTCAGATAGCAAAAGTTTATTGGTCTTCCAGGAAGATAGAAGGGCTGCCACTAAAAGCCTTAAAACACCTCAGCCTGACCCTGTCTGAGGTATTTACATGGACTGAGAAAAGCACATATAACCACAGAAAAAATCTAAGCCTGTGATTAAAATCTTGTTTTAAACGAAAACAACTATGTTCTGCACAATTTTCACAGTGTGATCTGCTACAAGATAAACATGAAGATAAACTTTGTATTAGGGTGTTTATTTTCTAATCAGTTAAGAGAAGAGAAAATATTTATGGGTCCTTTTAGTATCTGACCATTGAACACACCTTACCTCCTCAAAATGAAAATGAGGACACATTGATCAAGTTCTCTGCTTGAAAACCAGATTTTCAAGCCCTGTGGTCTTAGCAGAGCCTTAGCAGATTCATTCCAGCATTGTGACTATTGACAGTGAAGTGGATTAAGTTTTTCTGGCAACAGTCAAGGATATTTTGCTTTCCCCGCTAATCAGCAACTCCTCCTTGCACTGGGAAGCTCTCCCAAATCTGCAGGGTGATTTGGCACTCAGCTTTCTTCTGCTAAGGGAGTTAAGAACACAGGTCCAATCCCACACTTAAAAGCTGCTGGAGGGCTTACATAGGCTCTGGAGTGATCCTAAGCCCTGGACTGAATTTCATTAAAGGCTGTTGACAACCACCAAGTTCCAATTTGTAGCAGATTGGGAAGAAAATGATATTCATTCTGAAAATATGTACGAAACCTTTATACAAGTAAAATCAAACACACATGCACACAATATAGCTATCTTTTATTGGATTTTTTTTTTAGATATATTGATTTAAGATATTGCGCTATATTTATATATATGTATATCACAATGTAAAAAACACATGGATTTGTTGGGCTATGTAAAATTACAATTGTAGCCTCTTCATTTCAAATCCGCAAAATATTGCTAGGTCTTAACTCCCTTGTGAAGAAATTTAAGTATCTAAGAGACCTGTGAATCTAGTTGTCCTGCGTGAAACAAAATCCATGGAATAGAACGTTTCATCACTGATGCATTGTTGTTCTTTTTGGAATCTTAGCTAAAGACTTAAGGATTTGAATTGCCTAGATACATGCTAGAGAACAAGTCCCTGCAGCTGGAGTTTGGGATTTATTGTTAGGGGAATGCTGGAAAATTATGTGTACTAAACTCTTATCAATGGATAAAGAGAAGTTCAAAGACGCTAACCTGTCTGCTTTAGCTCATAAATAGGATTTTCCTGCACATGCAAAGCAGAAAGACAGAACCCAAATTCACAGGTTAATCAGTGTGTCAACAATGAAACTTCTTGATTGCTCCACATATACAAGATATAAGAGACTCCACTACAAAAATAAACACAATATTAGGTATAATAGAGACACAGAGATAGGCTTTAAACAAATTCTCTACCAGAAAACGCATACAGACCAAACCAGAGGCCCTTTTCCAAAGAAATAAAGAGAGCTGCTAGATGAATGCTATCTGACTATATCACAGACAAATAGAAACTAAAATCCTCACAAAACTAAATTAGGATCAGTGTGTAATGTTTACCACACTGAACACATAGAGCAAATGAAAAATAATCTTGAATCAAAATGCCTGATTTAAAAAAATGTAACTATAATCACTCTTTTTAGTATTCTGAACCATATTGTGTGCAATCACATACACTGATGCAGAGTAACTAAATACTTACAGACTGGCTACCTGAGGACACCATGCTGTTAGGGTCATCCTCCAAGTATCGATGATCTGCATTAGCAAGGGAGATAGAAGCCTGAATCTCAGCAGTTGTGTAGCCTATGAGAGCCAGACCAAGATCCTTCGCAGAGGTGTAGTACTGTTTTGGAATCACACTTTCAATTTTTACTCCCTTAAAAGATGAAGATTGTGTCTACAACTGAGTACCTGGAATTTCATGCTCAACTATCTCAAACATTCAGTATGGTTTTGTTAGGTTCACTAGTTCTTTCTCTCTCTACCCCACCCCTCTTCCTTCTGCTCTTTCTTCCCTGTCACTTCTTTCTCATACTGCAGTTAAAAGGAGCAGAAAATAACCCTTCCATTTTCAGTTTCGTTCATGACATCTTCAACCTTTAAGCCAGCTCATTGAGGCTCACATCATTATGAACTCAATTTCTACCACAGTGCTTAATACACACACCCACATTACCTCTCTAACATCTTGTTTAAAATTGCATCCTGCTAAAGGGTATCTTTTAGACTACAGACATGCTCTTCACTGTGCCCTTTTCTGTATTTCACTGATACCTGTTCTCATAAGTGACTAAAGCAGGAATTAAACAATTCCTGATTCACCACTGCACACATCTAATCATATTTGAAGAATGTCATAATTTATGGAAAAACTAAGCATATAATAGAGGTAAAATTTCAAAGATGACAATATACAGCTTTTGTCTAGAGTTATTATTCCATAGTCTGACAGGGGGCTCTAGGGGAAAACAGAGTTTATTTGCATTCTAATAGAAGAAGAATCCTTTTTTGAAACCTGCCACTATTTCATTGTAAAGTAAGACATGCCTGAATAGACTCTTTTCAGCATTTCTCAGACACCTTTAAATTACCATATCCATTTAATTTTCTCAACTGAAACTCCAGTAGGATAGCAACGTATAGCACAGGGTTAACACACTGGGATGTTCAGCAAAGAAGAGCAGTGTGGCAATATGGTTCCATTGCAGAGAGGTTTTAGCAGGCAAGATAGACTCTTATTCTTCTAAATGGTCAGACCCCAGTGAGCTGTGATAGGGCTGACTACAGCACATTGCTCCTCTCACGAAAAGGAGGCAAGGAAGAATGAGACAGGGAATGTTGATTACATCTGCATCCTTCTGACTGGCATATCTGAACTAAAATGAATTGATTCTGTTAAATATTTCATTTTTTGAAAAGGCTGAGTAAAGAATATTCAAATGCAAAAGTATGCAAACTGTGTAGGCAAGGTACTATCTATATAGCAACAGTATCAGAGAGTTTAAAATTGTATTCATTCCTGTGAGAAAGAAACCAGAACACTGAAATTTAGTACTGGTCCTGGAAATACTGTATCACTAAAAGTCTAAAAATGCTTACTCCAGATATTTTTTTAGTGCTATTTTCTCTTCTGTGGGGGAAAAAAAAAAAAAGTTGAAAAAAAAACCCCAAAACAAAACACCCAAACAAACATACAAAAAAACCCACCCAAAACCACACACACAGTCCCACTCCCCCACACACAATAGAGAGATCTTTTCTGTTCCTGCACTTCTTCAGGTGTAATTGCAACATTCTATTACTGGTTATTGATCTACTTCCATGTCATGTGCTGCTTTTCCTCATGCCAATAGGTAAAGCAATCTTACAATAAGAAGCTACATCTCAATAGGATGGGTCCTAGGAATTATTTAGCATCTAATATTTTCCCCAGTGCAAATCTTGCAGCATAGCAGAGTGTAATTCCAAGGAAGATTCAGAGAATGATTCAGAGGAAAGATCTGATGTCTGTCCCTTGCCTACAGAGCAACAAGCTGAGTTCTCACCAGGTTTTCACTCACAGGATGTTACTAACCTAAAGGCATAACTCAGTGATGTGTGCAGGAACAAAATATTCTGAGGACATTTCACAATTTAATAACCCTTTGGAGTAAGATTATCAGAAGCCATTTGTGACCTCCAGCATGATGTTAGCAATACATAGTTAAGTTCAGGAGCTGACTGAAACACACACACAATTTTCTCATTAAAGTTTTAAATTTAATCCCCCACCTCTCACAGGTTTCCCAAAGGTTGTATTATAAAACAAGGGACTACCTCACCCCCAAAAGTTATCCCCTAATTCTTACTAATTACAATTTACTCATGGTACTCTTCTTCTTGAACAAGGACTGTACTCTTACACACTGCAAAAAGGCAACCAAAAGACAGTCACTGTCCTTGCATCAACTAAATACAAGAGATAAATATTAATGTAGATCGGCAGGGATAGCACAGGAAACAATGAGATATTATTGGTCAGGACATTAGGGGATGATCTCAGTATAATATCCTAAAATGACATATTTTTTAAAGTATCTTTAGGCCTTATTGGCAGGAGCCTTTTTAGGGTTAGTGGTCAATCTGAAAAAGCTCAAGAGTGGAAACTGCAGAGACCAATAAATACACAGGTTTACAGAACTTAGGAGATAATGACTGAACATATTGCTTGGTGCACAGTAGAACTCAGCAGGGCAATTTAGTATTCAAGCTCTACAACTGGTCACCAAAATCTCATTATATGGCTTCTTTTTTAATTAGAGCTTTCTGATCAGAAGACATGATGAACTCACCAGGACTTTTGATTTTTTAAATAAGTGTAAATAGGTAGTAGTAGATCTAGTGAATAAAATTAGACCCTCAAAGTTTCCTTTTTTTTTGTAAATCAGGAAAGTATTTTGGTGAGGTATATAGACATCAGATTTTTCCAGCGTGAACAAACAGAAGAAAGGATAAGCTCACTAGAAAATAGTTCTATTGACTTCGTGTAGCACACAGTATTCTACTTTCTCCTGCCACATTCATGAAAAGTAATTGCATTTTCATATACATGCAAAATTTTCAGCACATTTGAGTTCCATTTATTCTGCCTACACACCATACCTTTCTGAGAAATAGTACACTCACAGAGCACTTTGTCAAGTAAGAATATAGGCCCTTCTGTAGCTGAACAGGCCTGCCCATACAGCATTATACAATTCAGCCAATGTTATCTCATCCTCACTGATTCAGCTGTTTCATCCACTTTATACTGTACCTAAAATTATCATCACAGAAGAAAAACAGAATTTACCTATAGTAGTTTTTCAAAGAAGAGACTGCAGATTTGGGGAGAACTGTTCATCATGATCTTCTAGGAACTTTAACTGATGTAAGCACTAATGGAATCAGGAGCCTAAATAAGCTTTTGAATTGACCTAGGAAGACTTAATGGACAATCCCTCTCCTACAATAAATAACACAGAGACAAAAAATCTTCACGAAGATCAGAGGAAGCATACATACAGCAAGGAGAGGAAACATTTACTTACATCAACAAATAGATTGATTTTTTTATGTGACTTACTTTATATATCTAATATGCACTCAGAAACATTAAAAATTAGGCATTAATATGTAAAGAGCATATTGAAATAAGTGAGGGTATACAAACGCTCTCGGATCTAAAATCTTTTCTTACCTGGAATCAAAGAATGGTTTGAGTTGGAAGGGACCTTAATTATCATCTATTTCCAACCCCCCCTGCCATGGACAGGGACACCTTCCAGTAGCGCAGGTTTGTCAAACCTACATCTAACCTACCTGATTCAAAAAATTAGCAAACAGGTCTTGGTATCATAGAAACCTGACTCATCACTAAACTCATCAAGCTAAAGTCCATGTTCTTCTCAACTTCCTAACATCTCTCTGTATCTGGAGACTTCTTCCCCATACAGAGCTAGCACACCCATGCTGGGTGTGGTCCTAGCGGGGTATCCTATGACAAGAGAGTGCAATGAGCAGAGGTATGGGGATATAGACACCATCGCAATTCAATTCATGCCTAATTAAGTCTGAAGGGCTGTGCAAAGAACTAGACTGCGTCAGCTTATAGAAGCTGATTGATACTTTTATTGACTTTTAAGGCTCTGACTCAGCACGCAATCAGGTCCTGGAGTTTTAATTCAAGCAATGTACTCAAGAATATGTACTACCGCAGCAAGGCCTTTTCCCTTAAGCCTGCACATCAGCATAACACTGAAGCTCTCCATAAATCTGTGTTTTGTTGAAGCGCATGAAAAAGCTGGTATCATGACTGAGCAATTTTGGTGAATGGAAATATTAGCTTAATGGCAGACCTCTATTACACTGTTTCATTATGTAGCTGGACTAAGTTTTTAAAGGGCATATGTTCCCACTGATTTCAGTGTAGAAACACAGTTAGGCTTTAGTGCATCTGAGATTCTACAAGATTTGAGCAGATTAATTACAATCTCTTATATTCTCTCATTTTAAGACCAATTACAGGTATAGCAAGCTATTGTCCACATCTCCGTGTATCTATAATATCAGGTATATTTTGAAAGTAGACAATTTACATTAATATTAGATTTTGAGAAGCAAAGTATATTTAGATATTTTCATTATGAGTGTAATATAACAATTATCAAGGAAGGACATACATAGGAAGTACAGACTGCTTGAAAATTTGTTCCTTTCATAGGAATGTGCAGTATCAGGGCTCAGGTCTTGTAGATGAATACATTATCATGCATTACACTGCTCAAATGCACACTCCTAGTTTATGGCAAATGCAACGTAATTCAGCTCAGCCTTCTTTCATTGCAGACTCCTGCATTTATTGTGTTTTAAGACATGTGCACTCAGTTCTACTAAGGCCACTAGACTATTTGTTTTGCCTCTAATGGTAAGAAACCCCAGCATGGGAATCTTGGCAGTAGCCAAGGAAGAAATCCTGCCTATGAAGGATGTTTTTTTCCTCTCCCCATTCCCCTACTATGACCACATTACAGCAAATGTCATCCATAGAAGGAAGTATTCTCCTTTGGGGTCTCAGTAATCCAGATTTTATAGGAGTGTACTTAGAATTAGTCCATATTTGAAATTGCTTACAGAATGCTATACATATCAATGAAAGGTGGTAACATGACACAGCAACAAGAATATAGATGAGGCATGAGAGTTCTCTGCAATACTGGAGGTTAGATTTACACTTCAGTTTGAAAACATCAGATCATTAGTAAAATCACTGAGTAGAATTCTTCAAGAAGTATTTGTATCACTCTCGATATTAACCATTAAAATTTTTTTCACGGATTACAGGAATAGAAAAGACAGAGAGTGAAAGGAAAAAAAGAGAAAAGACAGTGGAAGGGGATTATTTGAATCACATCATACAGAGAATGAGACCCTTATCTGAAAAACAAGAAAAAATAATCAATGGAAATAATTTAAGTACCATCTTATTTGGTACTTAAATAGAAAACCCAGACTTTTTCAGATTTTATTTCCATGCAGACTTTAAGAGGCTTAAGGCTCCTAAACAGCAGTTCTTCAGATGGAGTTCCGAAGGATTTTGAAATGTCAGTAAAAATTTTCTAGGACTGAAAAAACAAGACTCCAAAAACCCCTGATCAGCACTTGTAAATTCAAATATTTATTTTGTTTCTAAAACACCAAACACACTAAGACAGAGACAGAAAACCTGGCAGCATTTTTCATGCAGCTGCTTAATTTTTAAGCATACTAAGGAGGGCTCAAGAAAAGAAAGCATTATCAGCACTTTAAGGATTAAGTGTCATTCACTAAGGAAACTGGCTTCAATTTTCCCCTGCCCATCCTCCTCCAATTCAAGATTTATTTAATGTGGTCAGACTGAGATTGATCAAGGCAGAAGACAGAACTGCTTGCATGCACATCTGGTCCCAAATTCCAGTGACTCATGAGAGAGTCTCACTCACAGTAAAATGAAATTTGTTAAACACACTTACATATCTTCTGTCTTTATGACTGATCTTTATCCCACAGTATTCATACTTTTTAACATTAAGCAAAAAGTATGCAAGCAGGACACCAAAAAAATCCATTTCTGCAGCTCTTCTATAACCAGTCACTGAAGAGCTGTCATGGAAACTGATTATGAGCAGTAATTTATTATTTATGAGCAGTAGTTCATTTCCCATGAACCTTTCACAGGAGGGCATAGCTCTTGGTGGAACATAATAGTGCAGCTCATATGGATCTCTGCCATCAGCTTTGGATACAACCCCCAAGTGAGGGCAATTGTCTCATAATATGCCTCTTCCATCAAAATTCCATTTCAACATAAGTTAAGGTCTTGTCTGTGTTGAGTTATCTGGCCTCTTCTGGAACCTCATTTAACTTTTGATTAGAAGCTCTCTTGTTTTGAGGCTAAACATTAAACTTTGTTCAACTTTGGGGAAATCTGGTACATAAGATCAGTACTGGGAGGATGAACTGTTGAACTCCTTTGATGTTCTGAGAGAAAGTTACTCTATCCCTTTCAAGTCTCTCTTCCTGTGTTAAGAAACGGAGAGGGGAAGATGTTCTCTCTCTTCACAAAACATCTGTGATCTGTTATCATCCTATCTTCCTTCTTCCAGATCCCAAATACAGCGGAATTCCTCTTCTGTGAGAGAAGTATAGGTATGATATTCCCAAATCCCAGCTACTGTACAGCAGACTCATTACCTCTGTACCTCTCAGGGTGAAATCCTTTGCAATACACACTCTAGGATGACATATGAAGAAATATTTTTGAAGAAGACATGAGAAATCAGTAAAGTAAAAATGTAGGCCTTAGTCTCTGAAAGTTCATAGAGAGATTCAGGATAGTTTCTTGTCTTCTTCCTTCATAATTAAGAGCAATATTCAGAATGTCTAGTTATAGACAGTTTGCTCACTGATATTTCAGGAAAGAGCACCTACAGAAATCACTACTGAGTCCAGTTACATGTTTGAAGAACAAACATCTAGTGTCAGTATTCTTGATCTTTCTGAAATTAGGAACTAAGAGCTGATTTTTTAATTAATAAATAAATAGCAGATGTTCAAATGGGTGAATATATTATGCAGATGAGCAGAAAAGATTTTTCAGTATATTTATTAATACAAGAGTAAGTATGCTTTGATGACTTCATTGGCTTGATCATACTTTAATTTCACCAGCTGCCAATCACCTAGTTATAGACTGAATTCAAACTCCATTTTTAATTTAAGGCAAAAATTAAGCATCCTGTGTCATCACTGTCTTGCCAAGCAGAGACAAAACCAATTTGTAACAGCTGAATCAGCAGGGTCATTACAAAATCCAAAACTATGGCGAAGTTAAAGTGGAGTTAAATTAGCTTAATTTCTATCTCATGCGTTAACATTGCCATCTTCACTGACTCATACCTGTACCCATGCCATGTATTCACAGCGGGCTCAATCTGCCACCAATACAAACAGAAGAGCTAATGTTACTAGAAAGAATGTCTACACCTTAGTCACAATTTATTGCAACCATGGATGCACATTTTATATGCAAGAAAATCCCCAGTACCATCTATTTTTACCCTTTTCCTTAACTCAGAAATGCTTTTTCCTTCTACTACTTTTTGACACTTCGTATGCTATCTTACTGTAGGAGAGAATATACATAGTCACCTGGAGTATTCAGAGGAATACTCTAATTAAAATTCACTGCTAAAGAATTTTTATTGTGGTTACAAACTTAAATTATGGGGGGGGGGGGGGGGGGGGGGGGGGGGAGAAGGAATTGTTTCTATTGTTTAGTTACTTTTGAGAATAAGAACTCATGGGTGACTTCCACTTTGTAATCTCTGTAAACTAGAAGAGACCTGCCATTGTTTTGAAAGTTTTATCCCTTGAAAGAGGAATCCTGTCATACCAAATAAACCATTTTTGTAGAACTAAAGAAAATTATGTTCTGCTCTTCACTTACTATAAATTTCCCCTTATGAGTTTTTCTCCTCAATTATTAAAACACTAGAAAAATATACCTGAATTATTAGAAAGATTAACCAGAATTCACCTAGGCTTTATTTTTAAAAATTCTTGGATTTTTTATCACTTTTATTTGAATAACAAAAGTTAATTTTGGATATTACTATGTTTTAATATTTAGACGTGTCTAAGAAGTCTAAAGTTAGTTAAAGACACTAATGTGTCTTTAAGAGTATCTTAACAAACATGTTGTTTAACTCAACACATTTTTCTGAACCCATGTCTAAGCATAATAAATTGGAAGTTAATTTTAATCTCATTCCAGATTCTCAAGCTTTAAGCCAAATATTAAGGTAATATTCTACATGCCCACAATTGCAACTGCATATAAATAGATGTTAGCAGGGTTGGGGTTTTTTACAAAAGAAAATTAGTTACAGATGGTTGGAGAGTTAAAAATGCTATAAAATAATAAAATGCTAATGTGAAAAAAAACCATAGCATCAAATATCAAGATCTTCAAAATCTGAATGAAGAGACTAAAGGCCATATTTTCTGATGCTAACTTCTCCAGTTTCCCAAGCAAAATATGCATCACTAGCCTCTTCATCCCACCATGAAGTAACCTTAGCTCAAAAACGAGGGGAAAATGCTTTTAAATTTCTGCTGAAAAGTATATATTTATAATCATTTTTTGGAAGACTCTTTAAAATATGTCAAAAAAATGAGATGAACGCACCACTCAGACAGCATTCTTTCTTACTAGGTTCAAATAAATCTTTGTACCAAGGAAACAATACATATTCCCTCAATTCAATGAAGTTACCTACCCCATCAAAAATGAATGGTACTGCTGATAGCTTAGTACAATTGCTACTAAGAAACATCCTACTAACCTGAGACTGGTTTAACAATTTATTTCAATTTCTTTGTTGGAAAAACTTGCCCAAAGAAGAAAAGTTCAAAGGGTTGTTTTAAAAAAAAATGTTTTCACCCAGAGGGTGGTCGGGCACTGGAACAGGATTCCCAGGAAAATGGTCACATCATCGAGCCTGACAGAGTTCAGCAAGCATTTTCACAATGCTCTGAGGAACATGGTGGGATTGTTGGTGTGTTCTGCACAGGGCCAAGAGTTGGACTCTATGATCCTTGTGGGTCCCTTCCAACTCATCATATCCTATGTTTCTATGATACGCCTCCTTGCCAAGTCTTGCATCTCTGTTCATTCCTACTGGCAGCTTTAACTCATTTGAGTCTAAGTACATCAATTTTATGGCTGGTAAAAAATTTCTGTGTAAAAGATACTTATCTGGGAGAGAAGAAACAAACCTAGATAATGCTTTTAGTAGGCTTCTACTCAAATAATATTTTCTTTTTTCTTTTTTTTTTTATTAGCTCTCATTTTTTGCATTAGCTCTCTGACACAAGCTTTGTCTTTCCCTAGAGGTAGGTGTTACAAACAGTTTCTCAAATTGCTACAACCATAATGCTCTTGGTGTTTGAGTTCCAGTGAAAGTTAGTTACAGCTTCTAAACAATATTAGTAACTCTTAAAATTAAATAAACAAAAAGGTTGTGTTTCAAAACACCATGCTCCATCAAGCAAATTTGCCTGTGTTTTGAAAGTTCTGGTTACAGAAATGTACTCTGAGAAGAGCTTGTAGCATAGCTGCAGTGGCATGGGGTCCTCCACAGGCTGCAGGGGAACCTCTGCTCCAACACCTGGAGCAGCCCCTCCTTTTTCTCTGACCTTAGTGCCTGCAGGGTTGTTTCTCTCACATTCCCTCTATAACAGCTGCTGCACAGTAATTTTTAGCCTTTCCTAAATATTATCACAGACATGCCACCAGCATCACTGGTGGACTCAGCCTGTGTCAACAGTGAGTCCATTTTGGAACCAACCATAACTGGCTCTGCCTTACTTGAGGGCAGCTCCTAGTATCTTCCAACAGAAGCCACTCATAAAACTCCCCTACTACCCAAAATTCACAACATAAACAAAACACACTCAGTTTAAGAGTGATTAAATTTGAAATTTTTTTAAAGCAGATGGTGACCTGTCCCCTATAATTTCAGGTGGATAAACATGCCTTTTAACAAGGGCACATAGTGATAGGACAAGAGGGAATGTCTTTAAACTGAAAGAGGGTAGGTTTATATTAGCTATTAGGAAGAAATTCTTTACTGTGAGGGTGGTGAGACACTGAAATGGGTTACCCAGAGAACCTGGTGATGCCCCATGCCTGGAAGTGTTCAAGGCGAGGTTGGATGGGACTCTTAGAAACCTGATCTAGTGGAAGGTGTCCCTGTTCATGGCAGCAGGATTGGACCCAGGTAATATTTAAGGTCCCTTCCAACCCAAACTGTTTTATTAAACTGATTTTTTTCTGTTTTTTTAAACTGATTCTGTGCTTGAAAGTAGAAGCATGTCACACATGGACTTCAGTATAATACCTAGACTGAATAACAGAAGTAAATATAGTGCATTGTCTTTCTACACTCAAGATTATATACAATTCAGTGACTGGCAGAAAGTTCTTTTAATTTCCCATCTCTATACAGTGAGACAGCCTTAATAGTGTTTTCTCTACAAAATTAGAGAAACTTTAAATTTGCACTAACTTTTCCAAATAGTATTGCAGTCCATAGGCTGGGTCATTCTCGTCCTCTCAGAGGAACCTACTAAAGCTGTGTTTCAAGTACTGCACATGTATGTGATGAAACTGTCACCAGGTACTAACCAGTATTTGCTCAATACCAAGCACGTCTCTAACTAGTCCTAACTAGTGTTTTCTTGTGCATAAGTATAGCACAATTATCTCCTTACTCCTTATGTAAATACGTGTCATTCTATAATTTCCAGCGCTTTGTCTTCATTTAAAACTCCTAAAAGACATGACATATTTTTCTGCAATCTTCCTGAAATTAGTCTTTCCAGATTTTAGATTCTGAGGACTAGAAATAAAAATGGTTCATACAGAACTAGACTTTTTGCATTTGATTATTTTATTACAGTTGTCATTCATAGAATCATATTTTTGAAAACATTCCATGTTTGTAAGTCCTTGCAGCCCTGAAAACCACCTTTACAGCATAGTAGCAAAGAAAGTCCAGAAACTACACTCTCTGCCCCCAAACAGCTTATAACCTAAGATACTGTCAACATCGACAAAAATTATTCAAGAGCACTGCAGAAGAAAAGAGAGCTTCTAACAAGGGAAATAAATGATGTAGGGTAGATTTTAAAAAGAATAGGGTCTTAATTAGGGAGGGATTTGGAGAGAGAGAGAGAAAAAAAAAATCTTGTAATAAGATAATTAGTGGCAGCAGTCTACATCAGCACAAATTAGGACAGGCAGTTGGCAATTAGAAAATACTGCTTCCTTGGTGGTGTCAGTCAACTGGCACAGAGCAGCAAACATTTCTAAACCCAGTAAAGTGCCAGATATCAGCTGGAAACACAACCATCTTCTCTCTCTTTGTCACCATAGTTTTGAAACTCCTTTTCTTTAAGTACTTTGAAAATGAAATGGAATATTTGAAAAAAAATACTAGATACTCCCTAAAAAGGAGACTATGAATAGGCAGAGAGAAGGGCAAAAGGAAGTTGTCAGATTTTCAATTTGGGCATCCATCATATGTGGTGCCCAGGATGCTTGTTCAGATAAGAACAATTTTATGCCCAGGAAGGGGTTAAGTCTGAAACAACACAATTGAAAACAGATTAGTTAGATTACACACAAAAGGCTTACTATCTTTGATCTTAGAAGAACCTAGGCAGCTCCTGCATTTTTGTCTTACTGAGGCATATACTAATGTTTTTGCCAAAGAAATGAAATGATAATTTACAACCAGCTAAGCAAAACCTGTCTGTCCTCTGGCTCCCTCCTGAAATGGCTTTAAAGACTTGGAAGCTACAGCACAGCATCCTCTTGTCTAACCTGTCAGAGGCAGCAGAAATATTCACTATGACTTGTACTGTTTACCCTCTATTCTTGGCACTTGGTAAATAAAAGATCTTTTTCTTTTTTCCAACCCGTGTCTGTGGCTCGCTATAATTTCTGACACAGCAACTACCTTGCATCACAGTGAGTCTATTTTGGATGAGTGCTCTGAGGTGTGTGCTGATTGACATACAGCATTTTGGCAAATCTTTCTAGAAGCCAGTGCCCCAGAGCATCTTGTGGTGCATCCTACACCAGCCCTAAAAGGGTTGTCACCAGCATTGTGTTTAGGAATTTACATTTACAATTGTAAAATAATAATAGGAAGCATTTACAATTTCTTGCTCTTGAGGAAAACTATGCATAGTTCTAAGATGGTGGAAATCTCCAAATATTAAACCAACAGATTCAACTGCTTCAGCCTTCTGTTACCTGATTACATTTCTCTAATATGCCTCTTTGACCACCTTATCTTTTTTCCCTTTCCTCACTGTGTTGAGATCTCCCCACAGAAATTCTGAAGTGACCTTTCTCACTACCACTAGTTCATTCCTCCCACCTGCAGCCACGAACTTCCACAGACCATGAGCCTTGTCTGAGCAGGAAGAACTTGAGCAGGGGCCATGTAGATCTGTGTTGCTGAGCCGAGTCTGCCAGTGAGGACCTCCATCCGCATGGTACCAGTTACAGCTCTTGGGCCTAAGGAATAACGGGGATAAATGCTGTCAATTATTAATATCATACTCTAGTCAGGCCTTTGCACAGAGTGTGCATTACTGATTGGCACTACATTTGGGGCTTTTCAGATGCTGGAACATTCCAGCTGTTGGGGATGAATGAGGACAAAAATGGCATAGAAATCATTCCTATATTTACAGTAATGGGCTAACACAGAAAAGAAACCATGGGCACAGCTTGTGTTTCTGAGTGGGTGAATGGGATGGTTCAAGGGCAAAGGGAAAACCAAGGATTATAAACATCAGGGAATTTCTTGAACATTGTGTTAATTGAGTCCATCAGTGATTTTGTATGCTCAGTAGTCTGGTTTTGTTGTATAGTGATCCTGAGGTAAAAAACATACACAGAAAAAGGGCAACTAAAACTCCTGCTCCCAGAAGAGATCAGTTTAAAAGGAATTCCATGTTAGTGAAAGCCACTGCCACACTGAAGGGAAGGCAGGTACTCTTACAGAAATACATCCTGTTCTGGGTAGCTGGAGTTGGTCCTCTTGAAAGTAAACCATTGGGTTATTAATCACTTCTGAAATTTAGGCCACTGCCTTTAATTTACTCTTCTGGGAGCAGTCAAAGATTATGGAAGCAGCAGGAAGAATAACAAAAGAAATTCATTTTAATCTGAAAATGGCACAGGGGTTTTATCTTAATACCATTTCCGTTTGCAGTTTCTATTCACCAGGGGATCTGCTGTAGTGTTTAGCATATTTGATACCAATGGCACTGATGATTCCAGGAGCTGAGTCAAATGACGTAGTGAACTGCCACCACAGCACTTTGCTTGAATGAAGAAAGCTTCTGAGGCTCAGATATCTCATGGGCTTTACTTATGACAACAGTAAGACTTTACTATGCATTAATGTTTCAAATACTCAGTCTGCTAAGCTTTTGAAAGTTAACAGCACACAGAAAATCGTTTATTCTGGCATAGCAAGATAATCTTTGAGACGCCTAAATCCTCACACACTCTCTCCCATTCTTGTCTCCTATCTTTCTCTTGGACTATACCAAGCTTACACCAGAGGGGGGGAAAAAAAAGGGCTAAAATATATTTAGAGCTATTTTTTCTGGCAGGTAGGAAGAATCAGCACTCACCTGCAAAGCCTGCATAGGCACATGAAAATATTTTAAAACAAATGGGATGCTACATATCTGTTAAAATTTCCTTACACTGTAATGACTGTTTTTGACTGTAATAGCCAAAAGTTAGATTCTTTCTTAAAATTACAGTCAACTGAGAATTAGAATAGAAAAAAAATTTTCTTACTGTCTAAATAGAGGAGTCTGGGAACTTCAAAGGAGAATAATTTTATAAAAATATTGTGTCCATCAAGCCCAAAATTTTTTTCATAAATATCCCGATGACAAGTAATTTTCATTGCACTGAAGGCAAGGTTTCAAGGCAGTATTTTCTCTGTTTACCACACGTGTACTACAAAGCCAAGTAATGCGGAAGTGGTGGCCTTCTAACCCTTTCTGTCATAAAGAAAGTAATAATATAGAAAGAGCCTCAAAACCTTGGCTTAGTGAATACATGCACTGTCCAATATGTCCCAAGCCAGAAGGCTCTAATACCTCCTATATTACTGTCAAAAAATAAAAAAAATTCAAAATATGGAGAGTGCACCAGGGCCTCCTCAGACCACCAAAATTCCCTGGGAAAACAGCATGACATTGGCCTTGATACTGAGTAAGCCTTCCAGTTTCTCAGAAGGGAAGAGAACTTCAAAGATTTAGAGGAGTTTGAAAATTTTTCTTATTTGCTCTAATTCAGAGTGAATAAAAAACAAACAGAACAAAAGAAAAACCCATTGAAAACTAAATATTACTCACTGGCCAACTGTGTAAGGAAAGAGACATACAGTGTAGTGTAGCAGGCAGTGGGCATGGGGACAATGACATGACAGAGCTGTGCAGATGTCTTGGTTACCTTGGGCCATCTCTAATGACATGAAGACCCTATAATTAGGCAACATATCTATATGATGAAATAACTCTAAATTAAAAGATATAAATGTGAATCTCCACAAATTTAATGTCTAAACTCTCACTATAATGGATACAGCCAGTGGAACAATTCAGCTCATCCTGAAGTTCTTATTTAGCATATGATGACCAAATTCTCTCTAGACTCCACTCGTTGGTTTGACTGGATATTTATTTGCCATAGCAGATGTTTGGACTTCACTGACCTGCATACCCATAATTTTAAGTGTCTTAATTTCTAATTGTAATCTCACACCAGTGATTAACCCCTTATCCCTCCAGAGAAGAAATTCTAATTCTTCCAGTTGAAACCACCTTTTCACATAGATGCAGGTCTCTCCTACTACTTTCAAAGTTAGGGACCCACATGATCCATACCAAAGGTTGACCAGAACCTGATTTATTTCGCAGTCCAGTTAAGAACATGTGGATCTGACATCGTCAGCTTATTAGGATGGAAAAAGTTCAAAGAAATGAAAATAATCAGGGTCAGTTAAAAACAATTTGCATTAAGCAGAAATAAGCAGATTAAGGTTCAGGTAACATCTCAGAAACCACAGGGCAGTTTGCAGAATTAATTCAGGAGCAAAGGCAATCTGCACATTTCAAGGTGAGCTTGTATATAACAATTTGGTGTTCACAGGAAGATATGTCTACATGGTGGTGACAAAGATTCATGTTGAAGGGCACACTAGTCCTATGTTACAGCTGGAGTATGTTTCATATTAAAGGTCAGCACTTTAATGTTCCACTAACTTTGTTACACAAATCTCATTCTGAAAAAGCAGAGTAATACTACTTTTAGCACTTTTCATATATAGATTATACCGGTTAGTCTAATAAAAAAAAAAAAAATCACACAAAAACCTAATAAATAAAATCTCTCTTGGAATACCAAGGGAAGTACTATGAGAACTCAGCTCACAATGAGGGTCAGTACCTTGAGCAGGCCAACAAACATCAAGTAGAGTGCCAAGCACTGTTCAAGGTGAGCAAAACAATTAGAATTTGAGCTACAGGAGTGGAAAAGAGAAGAAAGAGAGAGAGTGAAAGAGAGAAACAGAAATCATATATTTGAAAGCACTTTAGTAGCTTCTGCATCAGATTCTAATGCACCTGCTCAGGTATTCTGAGTTCCCGAAATAGATCCTCTCACAAGAAGCGCCTAAGAATAATAAATCCACATTTTAATAGGACATATGAGTGACTCTGCTAATGAAAACTAGCGCTAAATTTAAAAAATAAAATTTACTTTCTGGTATGCACCACTTGCAACGAAAAACCCATCTTTGGAAGTCTGAGTACAAATCCCCAAAAGAGTGCAAAATAAGCAAGCAAAGCCGTCATGTAACACGTCTATAAATAACTCTTCAGACCAGCCTTTGGACAGGGTAACATCACACTCGGGCATGCGCTTTACAATTTGACTTTTAAAAAAGCTTCCCACATGAATAATCTATATTTGGTTTATATTTTCCTCCTCTACACTCCCTTTAACACCAGGTGTTTCTTGTGGTAGTTTGGCCCTGGCTGGATGCCAGGCACCTACCAAAGCTACTCTATCATTTTCCTCCTCAACTGAGCAGGGGAGGAGAAATATCACAAAAGCTTCATGAATTAAAAGCAGGCAGAGAAGACTCACCAATTAGCACCACGGGCAAAACAGCCTCCACTTAGAGAAACTAGTTGAATTTATTACCAATAAAATCAGAGCAGAATAACGAGAAGCAAAATAAATCCTAAAAACACCTTTGTCACACCCCTCCCTCCTTACTGGGCTTAGTTTTATTCCCGATTCTCTACCTTCTCCACCTTGCTGGTGGAGATATGGAATGGATGTTACAGTTAGTTCATCACGCACTGTTTCTACTCCTGCTTCCTCCTCAGAGAGAGGAGTCCTTCCCCTGTTCCAATGTGGGGCAGACAGACAGTCTTCCACAAACTTCTCTGATTAGATCATTCCCACAGGCTGTACTTCTTTCAGGGTGGGCCCCTTTCTATTCCTTCAGGAACAGGCTGCTCCAGTGTGGATCCCCCACAGGGTCACAAGTCCTATCAACAAACCTGCTGCAGTATGGGCTCCTCTCTCCAAGGATCCACTGGCCTCTGACAGGGGCCTGCTTCAGTGTGGGTGTCCCACAGTGTCACAGATGTCTTTCAGGCAACCACCTGCCCCGGAGTGGGGCTCCTCCACAGCTGGATAGCAGGTGGATATCTGCTCCCCCATGGCCCTCCAGGGGCTGCAGGGGCACAGCTGCTTCACCATGGTCTGCACCACGGGCTGCAGGGGAATCTCAGCTCCAGTACCTGGAGCACCTCCTCCCCCTCCTTCCTCACTTGGTGTCTGCAGAGATGTTTCTCTCAAAAATTCTCACTCCTCTCTTCTCTGGCTGCAAATGTGTATGCAGAATAATTTGGTTTGGTTGAGGTTTTTTTCCTCCTTTCTTAAGTATTTTATCACAGGTGCATTTGGGTGATCTGGCTACCCAGTTTTTGCTCAGTTTTCATCAGCAGCCACCTGTGGAACTCATTATAGTGAACTACCCAGTCTGACCTTGCTGACTTCAGGGTTTACTGCTTATTTTTTTTGTATTAGAGCTGTTGGTCTGTTAAGTTCACAAAGACATCACAGAACTATCTAAGGTCAACATACAATTATCAGGATTTTGCTGACACCTCTATATTTGAAGTGCTACTGTAGTTTATACAGTCACAGAAACAGTATCTCCTATTTGAGCTCAATGAAGACCACCCAGGAACAAGTTTACAAACTATTTTAAACAGACTTTGGAAAATACATCAGGCACATACACTGCAATTATACAGTTGCCAAGTGGAGATAGTAATAATCAACTTATCAAATGGCCAACAAAAAATCTCAAAGCCTAAACTCTCTTTCCAAAAACATATGTGATCCTGGAGGAACAGTAGTTGCCCATGACACTGGCTCTATCTGAGGGGCTCCCAGCATGGTTATATGTCAGCTAAAGTCTATGCCAGACAAATTTTGAAGCACAAAGAAATCTGAAATGTAGCTATAAATATATAAGTCATTAGTGCTCAGGCTGCTCCCAAGACTGATCCAGCCCTAGCACAAGCAGGTTTCACTCAGTTTAGATCCTGCAGCCTGAATGTCCCACTGCATCTTGTGGCAGATGCACACGGACGTGCCAGTGTCGCCCTCTGCAGCCTGCACAGCAGCTGCTGGGGCTCTCCTCATGGCAGATGTGATTGCAGCATGCTGGATTCCATTTCAGAAGACAAACAGGAACACCCCATCAGAGATCTCAAGACTGATGCTGTCAGCATATGATTTGCTGTTTTGCCAAGACCAAATTGAGAATGTTCTAAACAGGAGTGTAAATGTAGACAATCGATCCACAAAGACCTGACCAAATGTCAAAGTATTTTGCTGGTTTTGTAGATTGAATAAATATAGTCTTACACTACACAGCTTCCCCAAGGACTTACTGTAGCAGAGAAGAGTAGCATTGGCTGGAATAAAAGGGGGCTTTTTAAGAAACTGCAGAAGACTCTTGGTGTTAAGTAACAGTAGCAACTAGATACTTAGCTACTATTGTTTTGGTAGAGATCAGATTACTTGTGAAACACAGAAGGTTCTATTATAAAAGAAAGCTGAGAATTTGTTTTTTCTTTTGTGCTTATTACATCTTCATGTTTTAACATTGACAGCACAACAAAAATGACCTGTGCCTTCTGAACTCAGGAACAACTGAGTTCCTAAAGGTATTTCCTGCATGCCCTAAGAAACAAATCAGCTATACCTTTTTTATGAATTAAATTATCATTCGTGCCCTTTGGACTTAGGGCACTAGAAAATAGAGATCCCCATATCATTGCTCCCATCTAAATACCCTTATCAGATCTCAATTCTCTCTGTGTTGCCACCCTCCCCTCCATGTCTGTTCTTCGCCTGAAAACAAAACAAAAAACCCACCCACAATGAAGAGGCACCACCCTATACTTCAAGATAGTGGTTTCTCAGATTGTGTAAAGTAACATACCCTTCAGTCCTGCACCTGCCACCATGTTTGATCTCTAAGGGGAAAATGTGTTATACTTGGTAAATGCAGACTAATGACACCAGGAGAGTGAAAGCCAAATTTTCCTGTGCTGAGACCAATAGGGACCATTCACCAGCCCGATTTTGTCTGTTCTCACCAACAGCAAAGGAACTGCATGAATCTAAATTCAAGATCAGTATTTTTACACTGATTGACTTTAACAGAGCTCAGACAACCGAGAGGAATCAATTGCCATTTTCAGGACTAGATCTGTGCTGAAAAAATGATAGAGACAAAGAGCATGATGAGAAGGTGGAATAGTTTACTGTTGGTAAGGCAGGAGAGACCCTAGCATGTTTCTTTAGCCATTTCCCATTTCACCAGCAGCATTATTAGGAACTAGGTCAGAGTGACATTTTCAATATTATTGCAGCTTGCTCTCTGCTGTGGTTTGACCCCAGGTAGCAGCTAAGCACACACTCATCTGTTCATACACTTCCTGCCCCCAGCAAGACTAGGAGAGAATAGGAAGAGCAAGAGCAAAAAAAAACCTGATTAGTTGAGATAAAGATAGTTTAATAAGTGAAGAAAGGAGGGGAAAAAACAAGTGATGCAAAGGCAGCTCTCCACAACCCACAAGCAGATCAATGTCTAGGCAGTTTCTGAGTAACAACTAGAAGATAAACCACATGATTTTTCTTCCTACCCATTTTACTGCTGAACATGAAATCTTATGGTAAGGAGTATCTTTTCAGCAGTTGGGATAATTTGTTCCAGCTGTGTCTCCTCCCAATTTCTTGCCCACCCCCAGCTACTAACTGGGGTGGGAGGGAGCAGAGAGGAAAAAAGAAAAAGCTTCCAGTGCTCTGCAAGTACTGTTTGTCAGCAGCCAAACACCAGGTGGTTTCAATCACAAATCCAAACCAGCACTGTGTGAAGAAATTTGTCTCAGACAGGTATTGCACATTCTCTGTGGGGATTAGAGACAAAGGACAGAAATGCATGTTCCACCTCCCCTGTTTGGAGATGGGATTCCCACATTAGAATAGGAGTGATTTGCTCTTCACTGTCTCATTTCTTTCGCTGTTCACCAGCTACACTGTATTTTTAGACTACCCTACACCAGGATGTCATTAACCATCAAACTCGCACCACCTTTCCAAGGTTTCAACCCAGCAGAGGGCAACTAGTCTTTACTTACTCTGCTGTTTGATTAGTAAAGTACACATTACTTCTGGTCCCACATTCAGTTGTCATTCAACCAGTTCACTTTATAATATCTTTGATCAATTGGCAGGCTTCTAGAAATATAAAATAAACTACTTTACAGCTCTTAACCTCATTACTCCATTTGTAAATAAATGTGAAGTGGCTAAAGGTCACTCTAAATAATCCTGCTGAAGTTGAAGAAAGAGGAAGAAAATATTTTTCTCCTATATCTTTTTATGAGTATTTTTATAATTCTTACAGTACTTAAATCCTTTTCTTAAAATTTGAAATGACTGAAATAACTTAGAAAAGGTAATTGCATTCCAGGTTTTAATCTGAACCTGTGTGCAGAGAAGGGCAAATTATAGTTTTCATCTTTACATAATTCCAAAATTTTTGAAAACTGAGGTATTACTTTAGTTACCTATTGAAACTGGTGAATGTAAGGTGTAGCGGGTTCGGTTTGTAACCGGGCAGAAACACCAATTTAGTGTAGTGGTTTGGTCCAAAATACTTATTACTGTTTACCTTCTGTGAGATAAGAATTAGGAGAAACACAAAGCAGGCACCAAATTTGAAAGAATACAAAGTTTATTAACAGACCTAAAAGAAGAAAAAAAAATATCATACCACACCTTCAGAACACTTCTCTTCTCGCCCCCCCCCCCCCCCACCTTTCTCCCACTGATAATGTAAAAAGACAACCCTTGCGATGTTCAGTCTGTTTATCACTTCCATAATAACCTTGTTCAGTCCATTTAGGAAGAGGAGTCTCTCTTGCCCATGCTATGAAAACATTATCACAACGAGACAGCCGCCCTGGTTGGTTCTGTGCTCGCATGCGAGTCCCTTCCCCCCGACTTGCAGCTTTTCCCACAACTGCTTTTGAGGGTCCACTCTTGAATTACTGGGGTAAAATTTTAAGGTTGAGCCGTTCAGAAACAAAAGTTCTCTTCACCCATCTCTGGGAGCATTTCATCTCTAAGAACAGAGGCCCTTCTCCTTCCCTGGGAGCAAAGGGTCCTCCTCATCTTCATCTCTAGGACTATCTCTGGGAGCATCTCTAGGAGCTGAGGTCTTCTCCTTTTCCATTTGGAGCAAAAGTCCTCATTGCTTCCATCTCTCCCTGTTCAAACTTCTCAGGAAATTACAGCTGCATCAGCATCTGCCTATCTCAGCGCAGGTGCTTTTGCTCACAAGTTGAACGCTCCACCCCCCATGCCTTCATGAAATTACAATGGGTACTCTGATGCATCATAGCTTTACAACAGAATTTCAGCTTTAAGCATCTCTTCTTTCTCTTCCCTCAGGTTTTCAGCTCTTCACAGCACTAAAAAAAGGGTTAGTCTCACCTAGGCTTTGCAGCTGGAATGAAGCTTATCGCTGTTGGTCACATGATCTTTTGCCGGGCAGCAGGGCAACTTTAGCTGAATCTTGGCCGCACTGGAGAAGGGGAGCCGGGCCGCTCCGGCTGCAACAGAGCAGGGCTGTGGGGGGAATTCTGTGGGTGGAACAGGGCCCATCGGCTCCAGGACGGCCGTGGCCCGGTCCAGCCCGGCCTGAGCGGGGTCTGGGCCGGGCCCGCCGGCCCCCGCATGGGGCCCGCAGCCACCTGTCCCAGCACCAGAAACGAGACAGAGACTCTGCCTTGGGGTTTTCTTAAGTGTGGATCACTTAAGAGGCGGTCACAATTTTAAGTGCTTAAAGAATTGTCCATATTCAAACTGGCCAGCTGATAGGTTCTGTCTGGTCACAGAGGAAGCTGTAAGCACCCCTTTGCAAGAACATCACTTCCGGGACTATGCTTGCTAACCCATGACATAAGGTTAGATATTGTGATTGACAATACTATGGGGAAACCTTAAAAGTAAGTTCTGAATATGTCTCTGTCTGGACCCTCTTACTGTTTCACACCTTTAGGATTCTATGAACTACACTGGACTTTGAATGAAATTGCAGTCAGTGAATCTGCAAATTTACAGCAACTGGGGAGATGGACCATTACTTTGAGAACACTTTCTGTTGCTGAATACCAGAGTAACTGTTTCTGTAGTAAGAAGCGTTTAACAGCTGAAATGAATGTGACAGCACCTCACCTCATACTATTTATTGTATTTCTTTATCACTTGAAATAGAGAATAAGCTACCACACTATGTGATCCTTTGTGGAAAAGCTTTGTGACTGATGCTCCCAAGCATGCCACTAAATCTTAGGAAAGTCATTTCAATGAATTGAATTGTGAATATTTTAAAACTGCTGACAAACACTTTTAAGCTGAAAGGCTTATTAGCATATCCAAGTCTGTCCAAAAGGCGTATCTTGTGAGCTGTTTGAAGGGGAAGCTTTAACAGAACAGTCAGGCATGTAGTTTCAGTGGCACTTGATGGTTCCTCAAAAGGACCTAATTTCTTTTAATTGACTAGCAGATTGTGTTTTCAACCTCACTTTAGCATTTGGAAAAATCTGCTCTTAATCCTTACCTACTATTCCAAACAGAAGTGAAATTGACATTTCTCTAATATACAAGTAATCCCTGCTTTTCATATTCTATTAAATGCTTCTACATCTTGCAAAAGCTGATGTTGTGGATGCTTTTGGAAAATAGAGGATGCTTCTGTTAAATCATCTAAATAGAAATGTGCATTTTGAAAATTAAAGCTGCCGTAACTTTACTCCCTAATCTCTGCAACATTGCAGGTGAATTAAAGGACAAGGCTTGAAAATGATACAGCATCCTCCAACTACAGAATGGTGTTTTTCAACTTAAGTTCAGAAATATCTGCAGGACTGTTATCCTTACATATGTCTTAGGTGTTAGTGGACCAAGCTTCACTTCAAAAACCTGATGAGTCATAAACCTTGGACAGCAGATACTGTTCTCACTGAGTGGCACTGTTTAACTTCCCATAGCTCATATAAAATTTTACCAGAGCAAATGTGTTGCTGTGCTAGATTTGGTTTAACAAGCTTCAGCTTTCCCTGGGAGCTCAGCAGGGCTGCTTAGGGCAGAGCAACTATTTCATCCTCCCGAAGTCTTTTTCAGACAGCCCCACACTCTTGCTCTGGCTAGCTATCAGCTCTACAACACAGTGACAGCAAAGGAGGCAGAGAAGGGACCTTCATGGTGGCTTCCGAGGCCCTTTAATGGTTACATCTTCTCCCGGCGGTCACCAGAGGCAGAGAGACCTGTAATCCCAGCACAGGGGGGTTTTCTCAGCTCACAGGGGCAGTACATGGGTGGAGTTGGGGTACAGGAACCAATAGGCAGAGCCCAAGGGAGTGGCCAGGGCTAGGGGAAGGGGGAAGGGGGCAGGGGGGGAACAATGTGAAAGTGAATCAGTGGGAAATACAATACACATCTCCCCCTTTCATATTAAATTGAAAAGGGAAGGGCTTAATTTTTATGCAATAGAAAAATGGTAAAATAATGCAAAATAGTTAAATTTAAAATGATGAGGCAGCTGGTTGTTGTTGACTTTGGAGATCGGTGCTGGTTGAGTTCTCAGACAGCAGCTGCTATTGTAGCTTATCACGTTCTTTCTTCTGCTGGGTCTGCTGAGATGGCATCTTTTTGGTTGCTGTTTGTTTCACTTCTGGTCCATGCAGCATGGTGAACATGTGAGGTTATGCCGCCACTCCCACGCCGTGCGGCGTGCGGAGCCACAGCTCCGCGCCCCGCGCCGATACCACTCGGGACAGGCCAGGTCGCACGGTCCCCAGGCCAGGTCTGCCCTGCAGGTTTGCTCCGGGGCCAGGGCTTTTCTCCAGCACGACCGCTGCTCCCACAGCGATACTAGTTGAGGCTGGACCCGCCCCACGCACAAATGTACTAAGAAAAGTGGAGATGCCCATGAACAACCTGCCGAAGACACAATGCCCCCTTTTAACATTTGATTTCCTTGATCTTCTTTAACTTTTTTCCTCATAAATGAAGCTCTGTAAGGCATTTCGATAACAATCTTTGTGGCCAGCATCTATGTGATATTTGATTAAACCAGTTCTTCTGGGCTTTAATTTTGAAGTTACTGGATTTTTCAGTGTTAAGAACTTAATCACTTTGTTTCTAATGTGAGATCATTTGTAGATTCAACTAATATTTTCTGTTCTCTGGATTACTTTAACTCAAAGCCTTCCCGCAGCTAGTTAATGCTTATACTTTTTCATAAGCTGAATCTACTTATGACACTGAATCTGAGAGCTAATCTTATACTGTATTTTTTAAATCCCATTAACTTACTGTGAGTCTAGGTATATTGTGCAATACAGGGTTTGCTAGAGGTATAGTGCAGTGCCCACACCATTTAATAGCTGCTAGACTTTAAGCCCATTAAAAAACAAAATGCGCTTTTTAAATGTAACTTCTTAGATAGGGTCCAGTTTTGAATAGCACTGGGAAAAATCTGCTTGATTTTTCACAGTCCAAAGACTAAAAATACCTAGGGTAGACACAGAAACCTAGACAACATATGTAATGACCTTCATCCCTTCACAATAACAAAAACAAAAACAACAGGCATTCAGCTCAGGAACCTTGACTGGTAAGTGTCAGCAGGAAACGGACATCATCTCAAATCTCGGCATGGGCCAGATGAATTTGTAAAAGCATGGCTTCAAAGCCTTTTTTATCAGCTTCTGCTATCTCTGATTCTCAGAAAGACAGCAAACTCTTTACATTTGTCCTTCCTCTCTAGGTTCACTGTGTGCAGCAGGCTGCTTGGAACAGTCTTCTTATTTCTCATGTTCTATGTCCAACAGAGAATTTAGGTTAGCTGTTTCTCATCTTGGCATATATAATTAGTATACTAGTTTTCTCGTGAAAGAAATCTGCAAGAGGGAAGCTTCACAAGAGAGAGGATAAAGATATAAAGGAAACATCCCAGAGCAGTGGTTTGTTACTGCAGGAGAACTCAAAGTGCCATGAACTGACATCACCAAAATACTCTAAGGGCCCTGTCATGGTGAGGGAATCAAAACTTAAGCTTTGCAACCGAAAAGCTGAACTACCTTCTAAGTATCCTTCTTGATCAACTCATTAAGAGAAAACTGACAACTGCAAAATAAGTATATTGACAAATAAGGAACAGGAATACAAGAAAATAGGAAGGTGGTGAACTAGAAAATCCATGAGTTACCCAGTTAGCATATGAATACCCTATCCTACTAGCAGGTACTGCAGCACATGTGTAGAAACTGCAGGTGCTGAATAATCTCAGATACAGCTAATAGAGAACCAGTGTTCAAAATAAACACATGAACCCAACAGTTATTGCCTAGCAAACTTCAGGTTGAGAAAAGATGGGTGTAGTGGTTTGGTCTAAAATACTTATTACTGTTTACCTTCTGTGAGATAAGAATTAGGAGAAACACAAAGCAGGCACCAAATTTGAAAGAATACAAAGTTTATTAACAGACCTAAAAGAAGAAAAAAAAATATCATACCACACCTTCAGAACACTTCTCTTCTCGCGCCCCCCCCCCCCCACCTTTCTCCCTTCTCCCACTGATAATGTAAAAAGACAACCCTTGCGATGTTCAGTCTGTTTATCACTTCCATAATAACCTTGTTCAGTCCATTTAGGAAGAGGAGTCTCTCTTGCCCATGCTATGAAAACATTATCACAACGAGACAGCCGCCCTGGTTGGTTCTGTGCTCGCATGCGAGTCCCTTCCCCCCGACTTGCAGCTTTTCCCACAACTGCTTTTGAGGGTCCACTCTTGAATTACTGGGGTAAAATTTTAAGGTTGAGCCGTTCAGAAACAAAAGTTCTCTTCACCCATCTCTGGGAGCATTTCATCTCTAAGAACAGAGGCCCTTCTCCTTCCCTGGGAGCAAAGGGTCCTCCTCATCTTCATCTCTAGGACTATCTCTGGGAGCATCTCTAGGAGCTGAGGTCTTCTCCTTTTCCATTTGGAGCAAAAGTCCTCATTGCTTCCATCTCTCCCTGTTCAAACTTCTCAGGAAATTACAGCTGCATCAGCATCTGCCTATCTCAGCGCAGGTGCTTTTGCTCACAAGTTGAACGCTCCACCCCCCATGCCTTCATGAAATTACAATGGGTACTCTGATGCATCATAGCTTTACAACAGAATTTCAGCTTTAAGCATCTCTTCTTTCTCTTCCCTCAGGTTTTCAGCTCTTCACAGCACTAAAAAAAGGGTTAGTCTCACCTAGGCTTTGCAGCTGGAATGAAGCTTATCGCTGTTGGTCACATGATCTTTTGCCGGGCAGCAGGGCAACTTTAGCTGAATCTTGGCCGCACTGGAGAAGGGGAGCCGGGCCGCTCCGGCTGCAACAGAGCAGGGCTGTGGGGGGGATTCTGTGGGTGGAACAGGGCCCATCGGCTCCAGGACGGCCGTGGCCCGGTCCAGCCCGGCCTGAGCGGGGTCTGGGCCGGGCCCGCCGGCCCCCGCATGGGGCCCGCAGCCACCTGTCCCAGCACCAGAAACGAGACAGAGACTCTGCCTTGGGGTTTTCTTAAGTGTGGATCACTTAAGAGGCGGTCACAATTTTAAGTGCTTAAAGAATTGTCCATATTCAAACTGGCCAGCTGATAGGTTCTGTCTGGTCACAGAGGAAGCTGTAAGCACCCCTTTGCAAGAACATCACTTCTGGGACTATGCTTGCTAACCTGTGACAGTAGGTAACCTAAAAAATGCCTGTATTAAGACATTAACTGAACTTAATAAACTCTTGCTTTATTAAAAGTCTATTATGTTGGATGAAATTAGTATGTTATGGGAATACAAACACATGGAGGCAATTTTCAATTTTACAAAAGTTTCATTAGTGTTTTTGGGCTATCTGTTGATGTTTAATCAATCTGTCCTGAAAATAAACAGGTCATCATCAGAAAACCAAATGAAGAAAACACAAGAAGTGGAGTAATAATATAATAATAAATAGCAGTAAAATGAAATAGACAGTTTTTTACAAGATCTGTAAGTGCTGGATTTGTACTCTTTTAACATATCATTTTTCATTGGCATTGAAAATGGAAAAAATGTAAGACATTCATCTTCATTAGCAATCAGGAAGAGGTTAAACAGCACAATAATTAAATTAGCAGATGATAATAAATTGGGAAGTGTAGTAAGTGACCTTTCTACAGCAAAGGCACAAAAATGCAGTATAGAATCTCCTTAGATTCAACTAAATATGTAGAAGAGGAAGAAACCAGATTAAGTTATTTTTCAAAACATGAGAAAAGAAACTGAACTACCAATATTACCGCAGTACAGTAAAGTGTGAATTACACAGTAGCATATTGCACAGAAAGGACAGTGTGATTTTGAGCAGCACGTATAAAACTACCTTGACGTAGGGGAAAGAAAAAATATTTCATTTTACAAAGTTAGTAGAATTTAGACTAATGTATTCAATTCTAAGCACAGCCCAATAGACATTGAAAAGCTGAGGGAACCAAAAGCACAAAGGCAACAAGAGTGTGAAAGAGAACAATTTAACAGAAAATACTTAGAGCATGAAATATCTATAGATTGATTAAGAGAAAATGCCTAAATAATCTAAATGAGTTGAGAACTTATTATTGAGGTCAAATTAGGCAAAATAAGTAGGTTGGGTTGCAAGTGTTTAAAAGAATTTTTGGGAGAAATGAGATCTTTCAAGTTGTGTTTTATTGGAAATCCTTTTTGAAGTTTAGAATAAATTGTTGGAGACCATCCTACCTTTGCCAAGATGTTAATTGCTTATTAAATCCACCCACACTGAGCAATTTCTCCATACCCTTCAAAAACAAACCAAGGAAAGGCAGCCAAGCAGGAAACCCTAAGGGAAAGAAGTGGAAGTAACTGAATGTCTAGCAAAAATACTAGATTTTCAAGTATGTAGTAATGCCCATTGAGTTCAAAGGTCTTCAGCTTACTTGCTCTAAAAAGTAATTTAAGTAGGTTATCTGACTCTTCGGCTCCTTATATGTATCTTGAAAACTATTACCCTTAAAGGCCACGTTGGTTTGTTTCCATTAAATATGAAACTTCACCACTTTTGTCACTTTTTCGCAACACTATTTTACATTTGAGTGCAGACACACATACTACAGACCACAGACTGACTTGACAAAAAGGTCAGAAACTCATAATGCTGATCCAAGACTGATCTGTCAGCAGAAAAAAATTTTTTTTTCTTTTCTTTAATTATCAATAAGCTAGTCTATGTGCACAATTCCAGAAATTCCCTATTCTTTCAATTTTTCATAATATCTTGCAATTTTAAAACTTACGTAACACATTTTTGTTACGTTGTTTCAATTTCTCATATTATGTCAGAAATGGTACTTTGAATAATAAAACTATTGCATGTCTACTGCAATAAAACGAGTTTCAGATAGGAAGATACTGTTTAGGTACATTAAAACTATAAAACATGCATTTTATTATGTGTTCTAAGAGAATTATTATTATTATTGTGCAAGCATTGCATTTGTAGCTCAATATAAATTAAAATGTTTTATGTTTAGAAACTAGCAAGACCACATTTTTCTGAAAATCTTCAAGATAAAGTTGAGACATTTACACCAAATACATTGCATGGCTGACTCCCTTAAAATTTTCATTGCAGTTTAAGATGCAAAGAAAGTTAGCAGGAGTTCATTGTACTACTATAACAACTAAGCATTCATACTCTAAATTAAATATTCAAGGAAAATTCATGCAGCGAAATGCCAAAGTCAAACAAATTCCTGAAAAGTTAAGCACATTTCAATCTTTCTTTTCTCTTCTATTCCTAATCATGTCCACCAAAAATATGTCTAAAGTTCACAGGTTTTATTTTACTAGCACAGCAGGTACCTGTAACAACAGGCTCACCATCAGCTGCATAGGCTCAGCTGACTCATTAAGCCACACTAATTCAATCACTTTCAGCCATGGTCAACTACACTCAAATGGAGATGAGGGCTCTAAAACAAGCACAGTGCATTCTGTATCTGTACCAAGAGGCACAAGAGAGCACACTTTGAGAAGGTATATTATATGGTATTTTTAGGGTAAAGCAAAGTCTCCATAATTTTGAAAAGATATTTAGTTCCTTGATTTAAACTGAAGTGTGTAAGGGGGTTTTCTCACGGAGAATCAATTGAAGTTCATGTTCCCTTTTAAAATTTAATTCTATGCTTCCTCTGCTTTATATTGCTCAAGTGCCACATTTGACAAGCACAGCCTTACCCAGCCCACCCTGTTGGCCTGGCTAAGGCACGCCGGCTGCTGTTGCCCTTGGACTGACATGTTGGAGTGCTCCTGTCTGTTTCTAACTACCAAGGCCTCATTAGATATGTTCAAGGAGGTTGAGTGGAATGATTTGATCTCCAATCGGTGTCTTCATTTCCTTCCAATGATTCATAAAAGGTAAGGGAGTTACCACTGCCCAGGGCCCCATACTTTTTGAGTAGGAGCCCCGTATTTACACAGGTCCTTTACTGATTCAGAGCCACATTCAACTACTTATAGCATTCCAAGGTGGAGTTAGCTTGCTACAAAACCCTAATGGACCAGAGTCACTACAGGGTTAATTGACTTTTGTACAACTGACAAGCAATACTCTCATAAAAGTCTTTTCCCACCCAAAATAGGATGAATTTTTATCTCGTATCAGACTTAACAATACCAGAGTAAGAATTCCTCCCCCCTCCTAGAAGAAGTACCTTTTGTTATACAATGAAAGATTTTATATTTGAGAAGAAAAGTTTCTGACCTTCATGCTTGCTAAGAAAACAGCAAACACACAGATGAACTGCCCCATTTTTTCCAGCTCTGAAATCTGAAGATGACAATTTAAAATGTCAGCATTGTTAGCTACTCTAGTGCACAAAGTTCTATAGATTCAGGGGTATTAAAGCCAACAGGCATTAATGGGCTAACATAATCTGACCTGCATAATATATGTCACTGAATTCCACCCATCCTTTCCTGAATCAAGTCAGTAACTCCAGGAAAGCTGGTGCCTGTACCTCTACAGCTGGTGCCTTTACCTTTAGAAAGATGTTGAATTTTGAACCGAAAATTTTCCATGATAAACAAGCCACCATATTCCAGAAAAACTTATCCTTGGCATGAAATAAAAATAAGCTCACTTGTGTTTCCATTCATTTTTCTGCCTCTATCCTTTAATTAGTAGCTTATTATTAAACAGATTTAAATTACTTCCTCTATAAAGGTTTTTTCACCACTTAGGAAGCTACAGGATGTGTGTGCACCACACAGCAGAGTTCAGTGCAAATACTCCCAAGTTAATGGACAGTCAGCAAATCCATATGGTTCAGCTTCTCAGTATGGCTTTTAAAATGCAGATCAAGAGCCGTATGAACACAGCATAAAGGCCAGAAGCATTCTCTTGCCTTACACATATTTCATGAGTCTTTGGATCTGTCAAGTCACCCTACAGCTACAGAATTCCAGTGAAAAAAAGCCATTGTCTCAGTACTACATCAATTTCCTCTATTCTTTATGAAATTGCTGCAATACTGAGAGATTAAAATTAAAGAGGGTTTGTATCCCATAATCCTGGCAATATTATTCCTCTTTGTTCCTTTCATGAAAAACTGCAGTAATAACGTTATCACAGACTTTCCCTGCTCTGAATCCAAGATTTCTTTCAAGAGACCCAGGGATCTCCACTCCTGGCTATCATTGCCCTAATCCTTTCACTGAGCAGTTCAAAACCCTACTTGGAGTCAGTTCTCCAGGTTTAGCTCTACACCTCTATGTATTTTTCCACAACTGAGACTCTTTCTAATTAAAGAATTACAGAGTAGGAGGTTTCAGAGCAGTTAGATATGCCAGAATGCTTAGTTCTCTAATGCAGTCATTCATTATTCTACTTCCAGGTTTCAGATTAAAATAAAGAAAATCAAAGTAACCTCCCTCTCTCTCCAGTCTCATTCCAATACACACATACTGCTATCAGCCTTTCCCACAGCAGCAGCAACAACATTGTCCCTGCAATGATAACTTTCTTTATTCTCCCCTCTTCTTTATTTCAATGGTCAGTTCTGAAAATTGATGGAGTTTTTGCTTCCATTGTTTTAAAAATGTATGTGGGACTTTCTGTCCAGAAATCTCTTTTCTTAATTATTATTCCTCCATTTATGCAGGCTTTTTCTGCTTATAGCTGCTGTTTTCTCTCACCTCTCTCCCCTCTGCTGTGAATCTCCTTTGAATGATTGTTGCTACATATCATACACATGCAGACTAATCAAAGAAAAGGTCTCCTAATCTAAACTGACTCCCTAGTATGAGAATGATTTGCTGTAATTGCAGGCAGTACTCAACCCATGCACGAACATATTAGCTTTATCTTTCTTTTCCAAAATCTACCTTCTAGAGATAGTTTTCCTACTTTAAGTCACTACTGAGTACAAAAGAGATACATTTCTCGTCCCACCCTTGCTAGAAATTAAGACCACAAAGGTAAAAACAAGCTGGGTTTTGTCTCTGAAGAAATGTTATGTTGGAATTTACCAGCCAAGCTGAGCTAAATGATATTATGCCAACACCCAGAGCCTGTCATTCATAGTTTAACAGTAATGCAGCTTGAACAGTCATTTACTATAAAAAGATAGTGCTGTGAATGAAGCTCAAGCCAGTGGAAAGGAAAATTAGCTCAGACAACAGCAGTTTTATTAAATCTCATATTCACTATGGTCTAGGTTTTCTTCTTTCAGCAAATCTTTTTTATAATATCCAATATAATATGGACCATGTGACAGGACTCCGATGGAGCCAAAGCTTTGAGATTAATTTGCTCCAGGTTATTTCCGACATGTTATAGTAAACACACTTAGGTCCCGCAAATCCACATCTTAAAAGATGCATTTTACTTGAATTCAAATTAGAAAAATCTAACATTTAAAGTAGAAAAAACTGATCTGCTGAGTGAGAAAAAAAAAAAAAAACCAAACCAAAAAAAACCACCAAACTAAATCCCTTTAGTCCTGTGTACTTCCTAGATCAGTGTTGTTCTCAGTCCAGCAACTTGCAAAGGCTTTCTATGGTACATTGCCCTATCCCTGTTAACATTCAGGGCCAGGCTGGAGAGGGCTCTGAGCAACCAGTTTTAGCTGAAGTTGTCCCTGTTCATTGCAAGGATTTGGACTAGGAGACCCTTAGAGGTCCCTTCCATTCTATGATTCTAGGATTTTCCTCTGCTCCATGGGGAAAAAAACTACTTTCCATCACAGCTTTGGCTACACTTCAGTCTACCATGCTTTTCAGTAGCCTTCCAGTCTGGCTGCCACTGGAGCATCCTGCAGAGTATGCCCTTCTCTCTGCCAGCTCCCTCTGCTCTCCTCCATATCCATCTGCCCAGATAAAGCTTCTCATCTTCTGCCCTGAAAGGACTCCACCTGACAAAGGAAAAAGGCAGCCTTCCTCTCTTCTCCTAGATCACAGTCTTTAAAGTAATGTATTCAGCCATGAGATACAGAACAGGCTGAAGGAAGATGTTTAAACACAGGCTGTCACAAGCCACATAGATATTATCCCCTGGCAAAAGACCTGGAGAACACATCTGTTTTCAGTACTGGAGGACTGTATTTGAAGGTTTTATAGCAGTACTCAGGGCAAGTCAAGATTAATGCTCAGGCCTTAGTAACAGAAGGGCATAAAAATTGCCAAACTAGGTCAGTCCTGCTTCCAATAGTAGTTTCCTAATAGATGCTTTGGGAAAGATTATATCAGGAAGAGTAGGAACAGTGTGATCCAAGCATAGCCTCACAGCTTCCAGCAATGTGTGCTTAGGGATTTCATGAGCTGGACATTGCATCTGTCCATCACATTTAATAGCTACCAGGGGAACTGCCTTCCATGAGCTTGTCTAATCTGTCTTTGAATCCATTTTTACTCCCGGCCTCCACAGATTCTTATGACAACAAATGCAGTAATTTCATCATGAATTATATGAAAGAAGTGAAGACAGACACCTGTCTTCACCAAGCTCCTTGCTTCTCATATGAGGAAGCTATCAGCTCCCATTCACCTTCTCTAAACCATTCATGGGTTTATAATCCTCCACAACATACCTTTTCCAAGCTGGAGTTGTCCTATATTTTCCTCTTATTCAGAAGCTTTTTTTGTAGTTCTTATTAAGGAATGTTAGGAGCAACTGCTCCCTCCAGCAGCTGTGGACCAGGACTCTTCTGCTTGACCACTGGACCCCAGCTTGGTATGCCTGTGGATCCAGGGCTTCTACCCAGGTTTGCAGGTTCAGTGGGTAGTGAAGGTGAGCACATACCCCAGGCACACACACACACACAAAGGCACACACAGGACACTCTCTGGAGTCACACACACGCACAGATTTTCAGGTCCCCTGAATACACGCAGAGACCCCCCCAGCAGCCTGATTCCATGCCTAAACCCAGGCTCCCATGATTGCTGGCTGCTCCAGCCTGAGGTTTGCTGGTGAATGACACAGTCACACCACACCCATCCCAGTCTGGGGACGATGCAGACTCTGGCTCCCCCAAAAGTTGGCATGGGGCACGTGGGCTGTCCCACTCCAGCTGGCAGCACTGAGCCCCTCAGTGACCTCATTTACACTGGTCACCCACAGTAGCTCGATTTTTTTGGAACACACACCACAATGGAGAGAGGCAGAGATGCCCCACCCACTGAGGCAGCTGACACTGAGATGCCCCGTGCTCCAGTAGTTGATAGCACAGACTGTGGGGCACCCATATCCCCAGTCTGACTCCAGATGGCACCGAATCTGCTCACAGTGGCCGCCCTAGTAATTGGCACGTAGTCTTTGCAGGACTGGTGGGGCAGAGAGCGAGATGACACAGAAAGATATTTAAGAAAGGATTAATATAATGGTCCATCAATTACTGTGTCTGAGGAGGTGTGTTCTGCTCTCTGCCTCCCTTATATTCATCTCTCAGGTTTGTATCTGTATATTCTTTTTATGGCTTCTTCCTTTTCTTATTATGCCCTTTTGTATCGAAAAGTCCTTGACCGGATACCCTCAAGAGAGTATCCACTCTCTCCTTCCACACACCCTTACATTTCTTAGCCTATTCTTTTCCACAAATTCACATTTCTTCCAGGGTTAGTATGCCAAGCTTGAGGTCCCCATAAACTGTTATAAAACACTGAAAAGTGTTTTCTACTTGATTCTTACTCTATAATTCTTGAAACTCAACTTGATTTTTTAATTGTCATGAAGATAATTTCTTATGTCTTTAGAGAATTCTATGTCACAACTCTCAGATATTTACAATTGTGACCCTGAAATTTCAGATGGTTGTGTATCACAATGTTTCACCATCATTGTATAAAATAATATTTCATGTATTTTTCTTTTTTGCACCTATAATTTCAAAATACAGAAATAACAACTTTATTTTCATGTAATACCTAAATGAGGGTGTTACATTGATGAGTAATTTTAAACGTTTGCTTTATAAAAATAAAGATTTTTTTTCCTATCATTTTCATATAATATATTTATTTTGTGACCCAGCTCATAAAATAAAAGAAAATGAAACCATTTATGTATTACTTTTATGTTTTCAATGGCATTGTTTGGGAGAACCATATATGACTGCCTAAATTAGGCAACATAATTGCATTTCCAGTGACACCATTTCTACCAATCTATGTTTGTTCTAATTTGACTGCTTGTGGGTAGAGGTCTTGGCTATCCTTTTTCTGACTTGAGAACAGCCATATGTTGGTGAATGAGATACTGAGGAATTTCAGTCACATGGGCTTTTTGCATAGCTAAAATTTTGGGAGTCTGGCAAGGAAGAAACTGCTGGAGTACTAAAATTTAGTTACTTTTCCACATTTTCAGTGGTAGAATTTCAAGGTAACTATTTAAGCAGCAGGGTGGCAAACAACTAGACTAAGAAAGAGATCAGTAACTAATGGTGATTTTGCTCATACATGACAGAATTAGGAAACAAAGGCATTATGAGATAAATTCAGGGCAATCAGAACTGTTCATGTTATTTCTATATTAATTATTATCACTAGTGAAGGATGATATTATGTCAAAGGTTTTTACAAAAAAAATCAAGAGAAGTCCTCCTTTAAAGATATTCTGGTTCATGCAAAACACGATGGCTCAGAGAGTGGAAGGTGTGGCAAACAGTATAAGCATGGAGGCCAATGTGTTGATTTGCAAACACCACAAATATTTTCTGCACTGGTTTGTGGACCATGTTGCAGGCATATCAAGTCTCACACTTCCTGTGATCAGTGCAGTTGTTCACACTTATGTTCTCCTATCACACACTGATATTCTATGTTTGGTACTAAGGCATGACAATATTTCACTCAGCATCTGTATCTTGTAGAACAATAGAGAAGCTGTGGTGCTGTATTGCATTTGGGAAACTTTCCTAGCAGGGCCACCAATCAAAGCAAAGCTCTGCTATAAGACACATTACCCATCAGCAGCTTAATTTTTCCTGAGCGTAGCCTGGTGCCTCTGTGGTCTGACAAGTAGTATTTCCTACAGCTGGGTTCAGAGATCTGGATGACTAAAAAAACAGAGAAAGGGGGAAGGAAAAATCCCAGAGGGGGATTTTTTGTGGATGGAAAGAGAGGGAAATACCCCTGCTCTTTCTTAAGCAGAAGCAGGACAAAATTACAACCAGGAAAGAAGGCTGTCCAAGGAAATTCTAGTTTAATGCAATCTGGAAAAGCACTTCATCAGTCTCATCATCTGTCATCAATATAAACATATGCACATTTTTTGGAAGCCATATAAAATACTATCTATTTTTAAAAATCAGAATTTGCAAGCATAAATCATTTGGCCAGTTTGCACAGAATGTTTTTATAGATCTGCTTTAGCATAAAAAATACAGTGAAAATAGTAAATTCTTCTAAAGGCAAAATGACTAAAAGGAACAACAAACTTACATGCATAATAACAAAGTTCTTTCTAATTAAAGTTATCATATTCTCATTAAACATTAGGTGAAGATTATCATTCATAGAATCACAGAGTTCCAGGTTGGAAGGGACCTCAAACATTTTCTGGTCCAATTTTTCTTGGTAAAATCATATTCTAGATAAGATTAAATTGTACCCATTACTCCTCCTTCTTTCCATGTGACTCCACATGAGTCTCCATCCTCTTTGTAGACATCCTTTAAATACCGGAACATGGTGATAAGGTCTCCCTTAAGCCTTCTTTTCTCAAGTTGAACAAGCCCTGTTTTCTCAGCCTTTCCTCATACGGCAGGCTTTCCAGTCATGTTTGTGGCCCTTGCCTGGACCCCTTCCAGCCAGTCCACATTATTTTAGCATAGGAGAGACCAAAGCTAAATACTGTGTGGCCTGAGAGGTGCTGAGTGGGATAACGTCTTTATCTCTTGGTGATGTTCTTATTAATGCAACCTGTTGGGTTTCTCTGCTGCAGAGCACACTGTTCACTCATACCGAGTGTTTTGTCCACAAGGGGCCCTAGATCTTTTTCAACAGAGCTGCTCCCAGTCAGGTAGATCCCAGTCTATGCTGCACTCCTGAATTATGATTCTTGTATTGAAAGCCTTGGGGAACTCCAGGTAGACAGTGTCCACCCTGACCCAACATCAGCTGAGCAGGTTACTGTTTCCTAGAAGATGATCGTGTTTGCCAAGCATGATTTGCCCTTGATGAATCCATGGTGGCTTTTCCCAATCATGTTCTTCATATGACTTGTGATAGCCCTTAGGGAGATTCATCCCATAACTTAATTCAGTGTTAGGTAACATAAAATTAGCAGGTCAGTAATGAATGTAACTGAAAAACTAGCAGTCTGGAAAAACTGCTGTTAAGATTGGCTGTAAGAGTTAAGTTTTGTTTCCTTCTAGAAGAGTGTCTCATTTACAGTCCACTTTCCTGATATCAATACTTACACAGGTGCACCTATAAAGTTGTAATATTTGTTTTCATTTTAGTAAACTCAAAGAGAAGAAGAAGAGTGAAAAACTAGCAATATATTACAGGAGAAAATTGCTTGCTGTTAATAATTAGTGTTTTCCATTTCAAATAGAAATGTATTTCATTCTGTGAAAACTAATAGTTACAGAATTTTGTTCTTGTAATTTAGTCAAGTTATTCTATTTACACTTTTAGAACAATGCAGGAGAATGATAGCATGATATCTTCCCATGAGATTTTTGAACATAGCAACAAGTAATGTTGTCTTTTCACTTACATAAACTGACAAAGTTTAAGCTTCATTCAAACAAGAATGTTTTTTCCACATAAAGGCAGCAAAAAAACATAAGTGTCTGATGTCAATTATAGCAAAAACCTACTACTCGACTTTGTAACTATTTAAGTGTAAAACAAAATGTTGACATTCACAGAGGAATATACTCAAACAAATGATAGGTATATACCAAGCAATCACTTCATTACTGTCCTTTGAACAATTACTTTATATAGTTTATTAATATGTCAGTCACTGGAAAACAACAGACTGCTGTAGACAGGCAGCAGAGGGAGTTCAGGTTTATGCTGCTTCTCAAAAGAAATGCAGTACTTGGAGTTTCACAAGGGAGGGGGAACATGAAAAGGCAGTTTCTAAATCAGTTGCACTTTTTAAAAATGTTACAGCAGATTTACAGGATTTACACTTACAGTCTTCCAGATTCTTAGTCCCTTGTGCAGAAAGATTTCCTACATGACGGTAATGCTGAAGCTGTAATGCCGCATATTTTGCTCTCCTGAGGGAGCATGTGGTAGACATGTGGCTAACCAGTTTCCATAGCAGAAGTCCTCCTGTTCTGGCCCACTTCACCTTCCTTGTGTTAGTCCCCTTCTCATGGCGGTAACTGTTTCACTGGTCCAGTTCACTATTTTCCATGTTGGACCACAACTCTTGATAAATGGCCACATCTTTCACAGAGACACTTTATGGAAAAAAAAAGGTTCACAGTCTCTAATATGTTTCTACCTTTGATCCTGGTTTACTACAAAACATGCTAAGTCACTCTAAAAAGCACAACACAAATAGTAAGGTCAGAGCAAATTTACCTTCACCCTATTAAAAGTGGTTTTTCACCAAATATGGATTTGTTGAACATAGAGGCTTTTCCCCAGCCTTTTTGAGTTTCATGACTTTTCTGGAGACACTGTTGTGTAACAACTTGAAAAGCCCTCTGCTGATTTGTTACCATTTTAACTTTTTTACTAGCTTTGTGGCTTTGTTTCCACCAGAGGACAGAATAGTTAATTTAAGTTTCACATCACCCCATTCATTATCTCCTTGGGTAAGCTTGGTTTCAGTTTTGACCAGCTCAGAATAGGTACTGTCCTGGGGTGACTGTATGATACTGTATTCCCTATCATCTGCCCTATGTCAGACATGAGTCCTGTGCCTTTAAAGCTAGGTCCAGGAGAGGGAGGGGGAGCTGGTGGAATTCTTTCGGCAGCTGTGTACAAAAACACAGATAACTCGTTTGTTTGCTCACCAGCTCTCAGCTTCAGAAGCAGGGAAGAGAGTTACATTCCTTTTCTTTTTATCTGGCTTCTTGTTCATTAGCTGAGGAAAAAGGTTTTCTTGGGACTTTGGCTTCTTCTTCTTCTCTTCTGGACTGTTCAGCAACACCAGAACATCACCAGGAGGCTGTACACTGCAGCCCAGGCGGACCCAAGCTGCACCCCAGCTCCAGAGGGAGCACAGCCATCACCTACAAAGAGCTCTGAATCTCCCCAAGTTTACTCCCGTGAGAGGTTTTGTTATTTAACATTATCCATTCTTTTTGGTGCCTGCGTGCACCCTGCTTCTTAAATAAATAACTTTTTTTTCACTTTCCTCCGAAGAATTTTTTTTCCTGAACCTGGTGGGGGAGGGACAGCTGAGACCTGCATTCTATCAGAGGAAGTTTCCTCCAATTTGTCTCAAACCGGGAAAAATAATTTTGGCACCCAATGTAGGGTTTGAGGAAAGTGAAAAAAACCTGTACTAATTACATTTTGGCTTGGTTTTAATTACTTTGTATTGGGGTAAAGTAATCACCATGTTGTTTGAGGTACTAATGTCTTTCTGGTTTCAGGTACTAATGTCTTTCTCGTCCTTAGGTTTGAGGTACTAATGCCTCTCTGGTCTGTAGGCCTGTTTGCCAAACTGGGACAGGTACTGAGTCATTTAGCACAGGGAGGAACACTACAGGCTGGTGGTTCACATTCCTTTCCTTGTGCTGAGGACAGTGGAGGTGTATTTTTCAGAGAAGACACTGTCAGTGACTCACTCAGATTGACTTTGGCAATATCAGCTAAGTGAAGGGGGTGAAGGGGGAAGAGGATGCAACTGGGCTCTTCAGAAGCGAGCCCAAGGCTGGTAAGCCATAGCCAGGGGTGAAGTCAGCAGCCCAGCTGAAGTGCATGTACACGAATGCATGCAGCATGGGTAACAAACAAGAGCTGGAAGCCATGGTACAGCAGCAAAGCTGTGATGCAGTCACCATCAAGGAAACATGGTGGGATGACTCACATAACTGGAGCACTGCACTGGATGGCTACAATCTCTTCAGAAGAGACAGGAGAGGGAGAAGAGGTGGAGGGGTGGCCCTTTATATTAAGGCCATTTGATGCCATGGAAATTGAAACTAATGACAATAAAGTTGAATGCCTATGGGTAAGAATTAAAGGGATGGCCAATAAGGCTGACATCCTGGTGGGAGTCTGTTATTGACCACCCAACCAGGAAGAAGAGGTGGATAACTTATTCTACAAGCAGCTGGAGGAGGCTTCAGGATCACCAGCCCTTGTTCTTGTAGGTGACTTTAACCTACCAGACATCTGCTGGGAACTCAATACAGCAGAGCAGAGGCAGTCCAGGAGGTCCTTAGAATGTGTGGAGGACAACTTCTTGTCACAGCTGGTGAGTGAGCCCACCAGGGGAGGCACTACGCTAGACCTGCTGTTTGCCAATAGGGATGGGCTGGTGGGAGATGTGGTGGTTGGAGACCATCTGAGGCATACTGATAATGAAATTAAAGAGTTTTCAATATTTGGTTAAATAAGGAGGGGCATCAATAAAAGTTTCACACTAGACTTCCAGAGGGCAGACTTTGGTCTATTTAGGAGACTTATTTGGAGAGTTCCTTGGGAAGCAGCCCTTAAAAACAATGGAGTCCAGGAAGTGTGGGCATGCTTCAAAACAGAGATCTTGAGGGCACAGGAATAGACTGTCCCTGTGGGCCGAAAGATGAGTCAGAGGCAAATGTCCAGCCTGGATGGGCAAGGAGCTTTTGAAGGAACTAAGGAATAAAAAGAGGTAACTAAAGAATAAGAAAAGGATGTATCATCTTTGGAAGGAGGGTCAGGTATCTCAGGAAATATTTTAGGGGGTTGTTTGGGCACGTAGAAAAAAAATTAGAGAGGCCCAAGCTCAGAACTTAATTTGGCAACTTTTGTGAAGGATAATAAAAAAAGTTTTTACAAATATATTAATGGCTAAAGGAAGGGTAACCTCAGTTCTCTAGTGAATGCGAGAGGGAATTTAGTGACTGCAGATGGGGAGAAGGTGGAGGTGTTTAAGGCCTTCTTTGCCTCAGTCTTTATCGGAAAGACAGTTTGTCCTCAGGAGAACTGTCCTCCTGGATTGGTAAATGGTGCCAGGGAATAGAATGTTCCCCCTGTTTTCCAAGAGGAAGCAGTCAGAGAACTGCTGAGCTGCTTGGATGTTCATAAATCTACAGGACCAGATGGGATCCATCCCAGGGTGATGAGGGAGCTGGCAGATGAGCTTGAGAAGCCGCTCTCCATCATTTACCAAAAGTCCTGCTTCACTGGTGAGGTTCCAGATGACTGGAAGCTGCCCAATGTCATGCCCATTCACAAGAAGGGTAGGAAGGAGGATCCTGGAAATTATAGGCCGGTTAGTCTGACCTTGGTACCCAGTAAGGTAATGAAACTGTTTGAGTGCCATCACACAGCCCCTACAGGATGCCTGGGGGATCAGACCCAGCCAGCACGGGTTTAGGAGGGGTAGGTCATGTCTGACCAACCTAATCTCCTTTTATGACCAAGTGACCACCTGGTGGATGCAGGAAAGGCTGTGGATGTTGTCTATTTGGAGTTCAGCAAGGCCTTTGACACTGTCTCCCACAGTAAACTCCTGGAAAAGCTGGCAGCCCACATCTTGAAGAGGTGCACTGTTTTCTGAGTTAAGAACTGGCTGGATGGCCAGGCCCAGAGAGTCTTGGTGAAGGGTGCTGCATCCAGTTGGCAGCCAGTCCTCAGGGATATGGGCTGGGGCCGGTTTTGTTTAATATTTTTATTGACAACATGGGTGAAGGTATTGAGTCTACTATCAGTAAATTTGCAGATGACACTAAGCTGGGAGTGTGTGTTGATCTGTTGGAAGGTAGGAGGGCTCTGCAAAGAGACCTGGAAGGGTTGGATAGATGAGCAGAGTCCAGTAAGATGAAGTTTAACAAGTCCAATGCCAAGTCCTGCATTTTGGCCACAATAACCCCCTGCAACGCTATAGGCAGTGTGGCTGGGCAGTGCCCAGGCAGAAAGGGACCTGGGGATACTGGTCGACAGCCAACTGAACGTGAGCCAGCAGTGTGCCCTGGTGGTCAAGAAGGTCAATGGCATCCTGGCCTGTATCAAGAATAGTGTGGCCAGCAGGACCAGGGAAGTCATTCTTCCCCTGTACTTGGCACCAGTGAGGCCGTACCTTGAGTGCTGTGTCCAGTTCTGGGCCCCTCAGTCAGGAAGGACGTTGAGACAGTGGAACACATCCAAAGGAGGGCGACAAGGCTGGTGAGGGGCTTGGAACACAAGCCCTATGAGGAACAACTGAGGGAACTGGGGTTTTTTAGCCTGGAGAAAAGGAGACTCAGAGGTGACCTTTTCACTCTCTACAACTACCTGAAAGGTGGTTGTAGTCAGGCGGGGGTTGGTCTCTTTTTCCAGGCAGCAACTGACAGTACAAGAGGACACAGTCTCAAGCTGCGCCAAGGGAAATTTAGGTTGGATGTTAGGAAAAAGCCTTTTACTGAAAGAGTGATAAAGTACTGGAATCATCTGTCCATGGAGGTGGTGGAGTCACCATCCCTGGATGTGTTTAAAAAAAGACTGGATGTGGCACTCAGTGCCATGGTTTACTTGAAGTGGTGTTAAGGCATGGGTTGGACTCAGTGATCTTAAAGGTCTCTTCCAACCTGGTGATTCTGTGATTCCGTGTGATTCTGTGATTCTGTGAAGTGCTTCGTTTATCGTCTCCCCAGTGTCTTTGCACACCTTTGCCAGGCGCTCGCTGAGCACATAACTTAGTTCAACAGAGGCCACACACTGCAAGAGACACATTCATATCCAATGAATTTCAGTTTTATGAATTAATAGTATTCCAGCAAAACCCATACACAAAGGTGGCCATCAAACCCAACAAAACCCAAACACAAGGTGGAGCACAACGGGGAACATAATCAGCTCCCATTTTGAAAATTCTGAGGCTAATAAAAGAAGGAAAGGAAAATTACTTTCCACCCCTTTCTTTTCCCTCTTTTTCTTATTCAACTCTATTTAATCCAGTCAATTTGTCTAAAACAACGCAGATTACTATTCACTATATAATAACAACTTCCGCTAATCTCATTTTAGCAGAGGACTTCTTGCTATTTGAAAACACATAGTACTGCTTTTTCTCGTTCTTTCCTACAATATACTGGTGATTTTAAAATCATGTAGCAAAGGTACCTTTTATTTTTTTTTATTGATTTGTCAATTCTTCAAAGCATACACTCTGCTACTTCTACATCTGAGGAGGCAACTTTCAGAAAAAAATTGTTTTAAAAGGATCAAAAATCATTAAACACAGATCTTGACATTTCATTACAAAGAAAATATATCTCCTGGGATGGTTTTCTTGCTTCTGGAGATGGTATAATGGTCAACAAGTTTCTCAGTGTACAACTTATTTTCCAAGAATTTGTCAACTGGTTTTTTGCACCCATTTGTCAGAAAAACCTTCTTTATAGATATTCAATTTCAAATAATGGAGGATAGTAATTTATTTACTTGGTTTAAATGACTCAGAGTTGTCATTACCACTGTAGTTGTATGTTCTGGGAATTCACCTGCTCAGAAGGGAGATAGTATTAGACTAATTGCATATGAAGAAGAGGCATATGTCTTCTCTCTTTACCTTTTCCTCCTAAACAAATAAAGCAGTCTGGGTTGCTTCATATCCTGTGGGACTCATTTAACTAAAAAGTGCCCATCTAGATTTTGTCATAACTCTCTCCCAGTTAGTCTGGACTAAGAGAGAATCTCCTCTAGTCTATTCTATGTACTAAGGCAGAATTCCCAGAGGACTTAAGGAAAGTGTATGAAGGGTAGGAATAAAGGATGAATGTTATATTTTACATTACAAGACCAGACCCAACATGTGATCTAATAGCTGGGAGTATGAATTCCAAGTGAGGAAATGCAGAGAAGTAAATTAGCAAAACATAAAACATCATAAATAATAATTAAATAATAACATATAAACTTTTTCATTTATTTTATATATATATGTGTATCTGTATTTATATCTATTATGCAAAGAAAGAGACATTTGACTGCACTGTTAAGTGCTCTCAAGTAGAAGTTCAATGTTCATAGAGCAAGCACTTTCCTGGGCCAAACCCCATCATATCTATAACACAGTCATCCACCTTCCTTTTTCTTCATTTTAACAGTCATTGTCACTCCCAGCCAAGGTTTTGAATATAAATTTCTTCAGTTTACCACTCAGCTATGTCACCATGGTGCAATAAAATTACAACAAATACTACCAAGAGTCATCACGCTAGTGTCGGAGACTGAAAATAGTTCATGCCTCAAATATTGATATAAAGTTTTGCTCATTATAAAGAAGCTACAACCAAAGAAGCCTCCCTGAAGAGTGGGACTTTGAACTGAAAGTCAAACTGTTGATTAAATAAAGAGAAATGCATTGTTCAATCACCTCAGGCTGAGGGAAAGGTATGCATCCACAAAAGGCCAAAGCCACCAGCTGCAACTATCCCCAGCTGAGTTTGGGGCGGGGGGAGAGCACAGCTCACAGAAGCCAGGTATACACAGACTCCCCCCAGCTGAGTAGGAGGAAGGAGGAGGTTTTGGGTGCATGGTGCAACCTCTGGTGAGAGGCAATAAACACCCCTCCTCCGTTACACAAACCGGCCCAGCTGTGGAACCCCCAACTCCACAGGCCACATCCATGGGACATTCCCGTGAGAGGCTTGGCCCCACAGGGCTGCACGTGGTGCAACAGACCCAGAGTCTGCTGTGAGAGACTGACCCCCACCCCAGGGGGACATGGCTGGACATGGCCACCCAGCCTGAGCATAGAAACCCATGGGATTCTGTGCCTTCTCGGGGACCTTCACCACCAAAAAGACCAGCTGGAGAGGATCAACGAACATCGCTGGGATCCATGAAGTGGGAATATTTTCCTTATTCTGTCCTGTCACTCTTTCTGTCCCCCCCCCCCACCTATTTTCTACTTCTTTCTTTCCTTCTTTCTCTCTCTCTCTCACTCTCTCTCATATTTACCATCAAATAAAACCCCTACTATTGTCACTGGCATATGGTCTCTTTTGCACCTTAATTCGGGCAGAGGCATTTCTAAGAACCTTAAAACTGGATCATAACACCTAGTTTAGGTCAAAAAAAGTCGAATGTTTTTTATTTCACAGTGTCAGTGTGATGTGATAGAAGGCCCTGTTTTGATTTAAGCCAGTAAACCATAAGTTAACACCATTCCAAAACACGGGGTTCCTCTTTTCTTTTTATCTGTCATTTCCAAATTTCAAGCTATATGATATTATTAACTAAGAAAGAATTCCATTATTTATCCAGAAGACAATATATTTAAAAAACAAAAAACTCCGTTAAAGAGGTAGGTATCTCAATTATATAAATATTCAAACAGACACAGCAACTTACAGTATCAGAAACTGAGGGCCATTGAGTACTTAAGCTGACACCATTTTGAGAGATCACAGAGCAAGTTCTTGGAGCTTCCTGAAGAAAATATTTTTAAGATCTCTTTCTCAGGCTGCATTATCTAAATTTTGGAGGACTCCAAATTATTACTATGTAGAAGATTAGATCTATTGAGCCAGTTAAACTTTAATTAGGGAAACTAAATTAAAATAGAAATCAGGATTGTCAGTATAATTGTAATCAGTCGTGCTTAAGAGAAATACACTCAAACTAGAACTGTTGCAGAGCACGGTACTATGATGATGAGGGAAAAGGAGACTTGTTTAGCCCAACAGAGTTTATAATGATATGTATTAGCAGAACAGGGGGACAACAAATTAGTACAAAGTGACTGTGACTAAATTTAGGATGGAAAGAAAAAGAAGAAAAAGGCTGTCACAAAGTACAGGGCTATGGCAGAAAAATGTAGAGTTAATTAAAACTATCACATGATAGACTGCAATAGCAGCAACTTCTGAATTAATTTGCCTGCATCCAGATACCATTCTTCCTTATCGCAATATCCCGCAGTGGTAGGGAGGAGAAGAGAGATCCAGCAGGCAGGAATTGTGCAGCAAGATTGATTTATTTAATTATTTTACAACTCTTTTATAGACATTTTTCTTCATAGTCTAATTGGTCAAAGGATCAGCCACCCCTTGGGGTGATTGGCTAAAATCCTAAAACATCCATTGTCAAAATATTTTTCTATTGTGCTATAAACAAAGGTTTGCAAGGTCGCAGGTGTTCATAGCTTACAGAACACTACTAATATCTTCTGTGAAAGAGAAAACTATCTCACGGGACTGGAAGGAAGCAAGAGAAATTCTTGCTAGCTGCATATTTGTATCCACACTTCCTTTTCTTTCTCCTAAAGGAAAATTCACCAGGAACCCTTAAACTTTCAAATCTTCACCAAGTGGATTATGTGGATGAAGGTCTTTTTTGGTCATACATATCCAGAGTTTTTCTCTATTCACAGGACTAGGAAATACATTCAACATAATTGTTTGTGGTGCAATTTGGTACCATTCCTGAATTGTCTTCGGAAGATTTTGATTATGCAGGTGAATTCATACAATCCTGAGAGTGAGATATATTCCTTGGACAAAAGAGGCAGTCATGGGAAGTCATGTAAAAATCATGGGAGGAAATAATTTAGTTAAGCCTAATTTAGTTTCTGCTTCAAAACTCTTAATATTGAGCTTCCTTTATGACTCCTCTGCTACTTAAATGTATTGCTTGTTACTATAAATATGACAACATTTCAAAAAGTATTCATTTGTGGCTGACTGCTTTAGTGGCTTAGTGAAAGTCAAGTGGATTATTTTTGCAATATGTTCCCCACAATTAAGCCTTCTGTCCCAGCCTGACAAGAACCAAGACTGTCCCAGAAGAACTCTAAACTGTAGTTTGAGGAAACCAATAACTCTGCTGTGCTCGTTTTTATTAACCATCTTCACTAGATAGCAACGTTGTCAAAGAACTAGGCTTTTGTTCTTCACTGCAATTGTGACAATTGTTTCCAGTCCAGGGCATTAATTTTTGACCTGTTAAACCAGGATTCTCCTGGTGGCAAAAGGGCAAATTCAGTCTGCCATCTGTGAAGCTTCATTTAGTTCTGTCCTAAATGTTGTCCAGAAAGGAGCTGGAAAGGTCAAGAGAAACCCAGAAAACAGAGAAGCGTGTTCTTTCCTCAGCTGAAATCTGTATGTTGAGTTCAAAAAGCAGCAGTGACCTTTCCTCTGCACTCTGGTTTTAATCAAGGGTTGTCAGTGATCCTGGTTTCAGTGTAGTCCAGGTAGCTGTTAAAGAGTGAATGTACCACCTGCAGCCATCTGCTTTAGTCCTCAGGCTATTATGGACAAAGATGGTGGTAACACCAACTTTTGCTAGACATCATCCTTACAGATACCACAGAGCTCAGTAAGGTTTCACAGCCACATGAGAGTTAACTCACTGTACACTGAGATAGTGCTTCTTACTAACTCTGTGCCGAGCTTTGCATGACCCAGCACAGGATACAATTTATTTATAAAAGAATTATAGTAGAAATATATAGAATAGGAAACAGCAAAGTAGCCATCTTCTTCTTGGATGATTTTCATGGCCAAAGGCAAAATGAGAAGTCATGACAAACTCCTCAGTAAATTAGGATTCAGGGTTTCTCATCATATTCTCTTTAGTGAATATTTTAGAAATGTATTTTGCTGCCACCAAAAACTGCAGCATGTGCTAAAATTTCCCGCTCTATTGATGCAGGAAGTAGAGAATCAAATAGAAAATATCCTTAAAAATTGTCCATGACATGACACAATATTTACCTCTCACCCTGAGTCAGCATGTGTAGGTCTGTGGCAAGCAGTCAGACTTTTTAGGGGGTTTCCATATCCATGCATATAGCTGCTAATAACATTCTAACCTCTGACTTCTTAATTACTACCTTCTACTTACATCATTCAGCAACTCAGTGTTAAGACCCTATTAACATATTATAAGACATTAATAGATTTTTTTTTATTACCAGTTATATTTCAGGATTGCTTTTCATATAAATTCCCTACTGCTAAGTGCATGTCATCTCCATGACTCTACTCTGACGTACCAACACAGTAGTTAAAAAAGGCTAATAACTCGCTCATGTAACATTACAGGTACATTTGGTACCTTTCCTCTGATTATAGGCATATCAGCTCATTAAACACTAGTATAAGAACACTAGCTGAGCCCTTCCTTTTAACAAACTACCAGTTTGAAACTAGAAGCTATGCCCTTCTCTTTTAATGTATAGGTAGCTCTGCCTTCATAATCAGGGGAGGCTAGGAAGTGGCGTAAGGAGTCCATACCATATTTCAGCCAGCATTTATTGCTGCAGAAGTAGTGGGTTTTCATGTCTGATTTCAAGCATGTTTTTAAATGTCTTCATGTGCCCTTTCCAGATTGTTTCTTTTATTAATAATGTTGATGTTCACTCTCAGAAAGATTACTATACTTGTGTATGTGCCACATTGAAGGTAATTATTCCATGCAATCATTTAGAAGCTGTATAGTACTACAGATACAATGAAAAACTAGTATAGCTTGTAAACATGTATTCTAAATAATATACCATATAGTTATTTAAGTATGTACAACAATATATGTTGTAACCCTAAGTCAGACTCTAATTTGGAACCTTCAGTGGCCCCCAACAAAACCCCATTTGTTTCTACAGAGAATAGGAAAGTATTTTGTGTGATTGCTTTAATAAATAAAATCAGTCATTTTTTGCTCCCAGTCCAATCATATATTAACAGTAAATTGTGTCATGGCTCTTGTGGGTTTCCTCTCCTGAAGATTTAAAAGTGTAAAAAGGCTTTATCTTCACTGAGAATTGAGCCTGTAGCCTCTGGAAGGTTCTCTACCCTTACCATTGGAAACAGCCTTCTAGCTATTGACAAGGAAGTCCTTCCTTTCTGGGTTTGTCAGTGATCAGAAGGAAAAACAGATGCAGAAATAAACACAAAGTGAAACACTCTTCCCTTAGAAATTCTTGTCCCTCAGATACTACAAGGGCATGCAGTGATAGGACAAGGAGGAATAGCTTAAAACAAAAGGAGGGCAGGTATAGACTAGATAGTAGGAAGAAGGTGAAGGTGGTGAGGCATTGGAACAGATTGACCAGAGAAGCTATAGGCACACCCCATCCTTGGAAGTGTTCAAGGCCAGGTTGGATGGGGCTTTGAACAAACTGGTCTAGTAGAAGTTGTTCCTGCCCATGGCAGAGGGGTTAGAACCAGATGATATTTAAGATGCCTTCAAAACCAAATTATTCTATGATTCTGTGATATTCTCTGGTGAAACTTTCCACCCAAGACATGGACCACAGGGCCCCTCCTCTATCTGCAGAAGCACACAAGAAAAGAGTCACTGCAGAGACAGTTGTACACAGTCTTCCCTAGGCACAGCAGACTCTCCATGAGCCTATGCCTTCCCATTTTACACTTGCTCATGATTTCTGTTTTCCTTTTCCTTCCTTTAAGTCTGATTTTCATACTGGTATGTTGGGGTAGAACTCCTTGATCTCATCACAGCTCATCAACCCCTTGTTTGGCAGTAGCATACCTGCATAACTGTTCACAGGGCACCACTGAAAGGTATAAAAAACATTTCATCAGAAATATATGCTGCAGCAATATAACAGTGCCCATCGGACTCCTGGCTGATTTTCATGGCTGAAGGCAAGATGAGAAGTAATAACTAATTCTACAGTAGATGAGGATTTAAGGTTTCTCATCTTTTCTTTGCTGAATATTTAGATAAAATGCATTTTATAGCTGCCAAAAAATTAGAGCACATACCACAATTTGCAGTTCCATTACCCAAGATAAATTAGTACAGTATGACAAAGTGATTCAACAGACTCACCCTGTTATTATTACCCATTTCAGAACTCCCAAATAAAATCAGTCAGCTGCAATGTATGCTGTGCTTCCCAGAGCTCCATTAGTTGCTTTGGTACCTTAAACATGAGTAACTGCTGGAAAGGGAAAGGTTTCATTAATGTTTCTAAATACTGTACCAAATAATTAAGTTGTCAAAAACAAAAGTAACAAACTTATTTTAGGACCTTCCCTATACTAACAATTTGGTAATATTAGCAGTTAATGAGACACACATCCTCAAGGGCTATTAAATTACTTTACAAATGACAGTCCGGGAAATAGCACTATTTGCATCTTAAACTGAGGAAATTCAGAAACAGAAATGCTATTAGACAAAACATCAATGGTGAATCACATTGAAGTCATAAAAAAGAGAAATGGTGACACAGATTAATTTAGCTGAATTTAACTGCGTCAAGCTAGGAGTATAGTCATACCACACTCCCTTTGTTGAGATAGAGAGTATCCCAGTAAATACATTTTTGCTGTTATTAACAAAAGGCTTCATATTGTCCTTCCAGTGCAAGGGTCTGAGAACTTACCAGGAATTATCTTGGCATGGCTTAGTCATGATATCAATTGTCTAGAAGTGAGGCAACTATCATCAAAAATTTCTTCATCTTAGTTTTAGTTCATAACAACTGGGTTAAATAATCTAGAAGTCTAAAGCAAAAATTGAAAGGTTTATCTGAAGTCCCAGACTGCAAATGCTGATGACAATCAACAAGCAGGCAACAAGTGGTCTTTATATAAGTGTGGCCTCATGAGTAATGTGACACTAGTTGTAAAGGAAAAAGCAAAGAGAAAAACTGAATGATCTGGAAACTATTAAAATAAGCAGCATATAAGAAGTCTGTGTGAAGAAAACATACAAAAGTAAATCCAAGCAGATGCAGGACTGAAGAAATCTCTGTCATGAACATCACGCTCCATCTGACGAAGACGTGAGGAAGCTGATGACATTTTATATTTCCCTTCTCCACTCTACTTCAAAAGTGTTGAAGGGTCAACCTTGGACTCAGAGGGATACTGAAAGCACCACTGAACAAAGGATAAATGCTAGGAAGGTTTAGTATAAAAATGTTGATACTATTGATGAAGATCCACTGTGTTAGTTTGAGTTATTAGCCTGTTAAAACATTGACTGGGCTAGCAATAAATTCTTATCTCCATATATATGATATTAATGCCTTTTGCTCATAACTGAATTTTGAGCATAGTGAGACACAAAGCATGGTCAGATCCTAAGGCACACAGACTGCCATAAAGTACAGGGGCCTTTCATTCCCAGAGTGAAGCGCTGTAAGTTCTCCAGGAGCTCATACATTCCCATCCAGCAATAATACCCTACTTACAGACTCAGCGATGAATTCTTCCTCTATATTTAGAGGAAGTGACACTATTTCAACATATAATAATTATGGAACATATGAATGCAAAATTCATTTTCTAATATGAATTATCAATCAAGAATATCCATTTTCAGAAGGAGCAACTGAACTCCTGGTCAGTTTCAAAGACAGTAATCTGTGAATTTCAAAAAAAGCTTTTTCACAAAAAAGATTTCATCCTTCCTGATAATGGCTCTACTGCTTTCAGTCTTATAATACGTGGTATTGCTGTATTCTGCCTGCACTGGAATGGTTGCATTTCAATAGGAGTTGAAATAACATTCTTCCAAATACATATGCCAAAAAAACCCCTAGCATGTACATAAAATGCCATTTTTATTATTAGCTCCTTTCCCTTGCATTCTTTATAATGGAAAATTAGTACTTTTCAGCGGACTATCACATTGTAAAATATTCTCTTTCTCTCTTATATTTGGTATCACAAAATACCATGGCAGATTAGTCCTGTTCGGCAGCATGATGCCGCAGCAGGAACATAGAAAAAAGATACCCCAGCTTTTTAAAAACCATAGGTCCTGCAACAGGAACTTTAGCTTTCATTTCTTTAGAATTCAGGATTTCTCATGAACAAGAATAAGAGTAGGAAATTACTGTTGATGAGCCTAAAACAAAAACAGAAAAATAAAATCAGTATTTGGTAAAATCCTGAGCAAGGGAATAGTGGGGAAAATTATTTTGGTACTGTAACCAGTGCAAAAACAAACAATATCAAAGTAAAACAATTCCAAATAGGAAATGTGGTAAGACTAACTTGAGCTCGCATGGAGCTTTCTGAGAATTTCAGAATCAAATAAGGATTGTCCAAAAGTATAAACAGGAGGAAATCGGTTAGGATGATTGAGAAAGTAGTACAGAAGTACAAATGGACAAAACAAGGAGTGGTAAGTGCAAATGTGTAAAAGCCAGCAATGGGTAATAAGTTTGCAAATGGTAGCCCAAAAAAAATTTTAAAAAAAGGGAGATAGAGACAATATATAAAAGCTTTAGAGGGCATGGCAAAATGAAGTAAAATGTCTTGAGCCTTATGGGGAAAGTGAGATATTAACAGATAACATATCAGAGGCAGAGATATCCCAGGGTTTTTCACTTCCTTTTTCACGAAAAGGTTAATAGTGATCAGATGATTCATAAGATTGCTGTTAACAACAAAGGGATGTGAACATAGGCCAGACTAGAATAAAAATAAATCAGAGAATATTTAGGTATTAAGGGAAGTTATATATATTCAAGTCACAAGGCTTGAGAAAATTTATTGTAGAGCAAATCAATCTTTGAATTGTTAGTGATTATCTTCTAGACTTCATGGAGAATAAATTAAATCTGAAAGGGATGGAGAAGGACAATTAGTGATCTTAACTTTAAGAAAAGGAAAAATAAACACCTGGGGAATTAGAGATTAGTAAACATAACTTTATCTTAGCAGAATGATACTGAAGTAAATGATTAAATAATCAATTTATAAGCTCCTAAAAGCAATGAAGTAGCTTTAAGCATCCGCTATCCATTTCTTGAGACAAAACCTTTTCAATGACCAACCTGTTTGTCTTTACTGGCTGCCTCTCCCTCAGTAAACAGAGTAGAAGCGCAGGCCGAACTCCGATGAAACTGGGAAATGTTTTTGGCACAGTCACTCTCAGGAGAAAAAGCCGTGTCTGGTATTTTGGTTCTGGCTGAACACAGGTGCCTAGCAGGTAAAGAGCCAGTTTTAACATAATTATCACTAGGTTGCATCACACTGTAAGATCATATTTGGTGGGAACAAGGTAAGGCTGCATAACACATAATTCTAGTCAGTGTTCTCATGGACAATACGAATAGTGGAAAAGCTCCTTAAAATATTTGTAGATAATTGAGCTGGGAGGGGCTTCAAGCACTTTGGAGTGTACGTTTAGAATTCAAAACAATTTTGATAAAGTGGCGAAATGGGCTCAGATCAGTACAGCAAAATTCAATAACAACATCTATGAAGTACTGCAGGAAACTCAAATGCATGCACATAACAAGGCAAACAAGTGACTAGATAGCTACACTGCAAAAAAGGATCTGAGGTATATAAAGGCTGTAAAACTGGATACAAGTCAACAGTGTGCTGGCCTTGCAAAGAAAGGTTATATTATTCAGGGTATTATTATTAAGAGCATATAAGAAACAGAAGGCAACCATCCTGCTGTCCAAGGCACTAGAGCGGCAGGCACTGGAGTCCAGTTTTCAGCAGCACACTTTCAGAAAAATATAAGTAAATAAAAGAAGAGAGTACTTTTAGGTTGAAAAAATCAAAAAGGAAGGCAAGATCCAATCTGTCATTGCTACTCCTTGGTCTGTCACAATCTTCATGGCTCAGCTGACTCATCCTGAGTAGGTCTTTTCCTTGACAGTTGGTTAAAAAAAAAACTAGACTAAATTCTTTCATATTACCAGCAAACTAATAGCTGTGTGAATTAAAACTGAAACAGCCTACTTCTCCACCTAAATCCTGATTTCTTACAGCTTTTCTTAATAATTCTGTGACTGTAGTATGCAAATTAATCTGCCTTTGAAAAAGCGCAACTAGACATTACTGACGGGATTTAGTTCAGTGCATGACTTATTCACTGATACATTTATGAGCATAAATTGATCTGCCACTTTTAGGACCAGATACTTGATAACATGCACAATCCTTAAAATATGCAAGATACAGATAAGAATACAGTCTGTTATCAGGAAGTTATTCTAAATCAGCTCCAAAATCATATCAGTTGAAATCATACTTCTCAGCTGATTTCTGCTTTTTAAATGCTACCTCACTCCCAGACTATCGTAAGTGATGCATTCTCACAAAAGAAACTTAGGTCTTTTGTGGCACTTGTGTGAAGTTTCTTACAAGACTTCAGGTAGATGGAAATAACATCAGCTGGCTCAGTAATTAGAGAATTTCAGCTGGAAATTATACACCCTTGTTTACACTGGAAGATGAAGCTGGAGGAATGATATCCATCATATCACCCTGTATGCCATGAACTACAAGAAGCATTGAAACTTTGTTTGAGTGCAGAGAATGTCAAAAGGAACCGTCAATTTCTTTTTCATGTAAGAATCAAATAAATGTTGGAAAATTTTCAGACCAAACACCACCAGATACAGATAACATGCAAAGCTGACTGTTCAGTCAGATAATAGTGTGTTTTCAGACACTTCAGGGTGAGCCTGTATTTCCTCTTCCATTTTGGTTTTCCATTGCTGGAGACAGCATTTCTACATTTCACAGCATATTTCTATTGCAGACAAGTATTATTTATAGTTTTTTAATTTTTCTTTTTAAATATTCTCTCCTAACCTCTGACTAGGACAGAGTGATGACCCTCTAAAACTCATGAATAAGAACTAGAATGTTTCTTAGGAGTTTTAGCAGTGAATTTATCTCTTCTACTATTTTTTTTTCTACTTTGGGCTGCAACCTGACATGACAGCACAAGATCTTAATTAATTGCTAAGGATTCACAGATAGATGGATAGATAGATAAATAGAGAGAGAAAAGCAGTAAGGTAATTGCTTCTAATGGAGGCAGCAGGAGTGGTGGCAGAGAAGGCAGAGATTATAAATGCTCCTAAATCAGACTGTTTCTTTTCTTATATCAGTGCTTGTTCTATTCATAGTTACCAGTGGAGAAAGACCCACATTTTAAAGAATTTTAAACACATCATCACAGTGAAGGAACGAGAAAGTTCTTGGAAAATGCAGTTATCAGCTCCCAAGTCAAGCCCAGAGTAAAAGGCAGAATGTCAGGAGAAATCAGGCCAGAATCAGCAGCTCAGGGGCTCTGAGGATGCTCCATGAGCAAAACCTGGGTTCAGCCAGTAACAGGGCAGAGTGTGGGTTCTTAGCTGGCATATACAGAGCACATGTATGCATTGTACATACTATGAAATGTATGCAACTGGCCGTTCAGATAACATGCACAACACTCACACAAACACATGCAGCACAGCAGCCTCGTCCCGCTCCCCGCTCTGACTGAGCAGAGTGGAGTACCAACAGCAAAAATGTACATGTATCTCTCCATCTCAGACAGAAAGAGAGAGAGGGAGAGATTCATGCCTCCCATGGTTCCCTGCAGCCAACCTTGCTGTGTTTACCTTCTGTGTTCCTTTTGGGTGTGTAGACCATATTTAACTAGGCAGTTTAGCTAGGACAAGGCAGTCAGTGACTGGAAATTACATTCAGAGATGGGAAGGAGGTAGTTAACTAGGCGGGAGAGAAGTCCATTCAGGATTGTAAGGAGGGAAATCTGCAGAAAATTGAGGCAAATTCTGAAATTGTGGGAGAGGGTTCTTCAATAAAACCATAAGAAAACAGATTAATATTTAGGGACTTGGTTTGGTTCTGAAAAACGTATCTCAGTGAGAACAGTTATAGAATCATAGAAAAGAATGTTTGGGGTTGAAAAGGACCTGAAAGGTCACCTAATTCCAACTCTGCTGCCATGGGCAGAGATGTGTTCCACTAGACCAGGTTGTTCAAAGCCCATCCCAACAAGACCTTGAACACTTCCAGGGATGGAAAATTTCTCTGGGAAATCTATTCCCAATATCTTGCCACCCTCATAGCAAAGATATTCTTCCTCATATCTAAAAAATATCTAATAAAAGGTTGCCAAAACACACAGTGGGCAGAAGCTCAAACTAGTGTTTGGGAGTGTCACTCAACCACCACATACTGGATTGGGACTGGCAAAACAACTTTAGGTAAAATAAAAATTTTCAACCATTAGTTGCAAAGAAACCAAAAGACTGTAATATCTGTACAACAGGGAGGTGCCCTACAGTTCGTAACAAAGAAAGCCTGCCAGATGTTTGCCAATTCATGCACGTCTCATGCCATGGCCCTTCATAGAATTTTGTATGTAATGGAAGAGAAGTCTGCACAAGAGGAAGACAAACAAAAGGAAGGAGTAATAGAAATGGACGTTTTGAGCAACAGAATAGGGAAAACAACTCCATTTTGTCAGACACTTTCCCAATATTAATCTTCCCTCCATTAAGATACCTCATTTTTCCTAATTAGACTCCATATGAAAACACCACTGAAAGCTTTATTTAAACAGTCATGTAGTCTCCATCCTCGGAGATTTTTAAAATTAGTCTGGATGAAGCCCTGAATAACCTGGTATGATCTGAGAGACAACCTTGCTTTGTGTCAGAGGTTGCACTAGAGACCTCCTGAAGTTTCTTTCAGCCCAAATTGTTCTGTGATTCTGCAATCCTAAGAAACTTTGTACATCAAAAAGTTCATTTGCATATCTGAAAGCAGTCAAGGCTGTGAGCATGTTCTGATAAGTTTTTAAACATGTCATATCTGCAGATGTCTCTTTCTGCAGGCTATCAATTTCAACTGTAGATAAATGCATGGCATAGAAGTTTGGGGCGGTTTTACCTCAAGAACTTTTGAGTTCAAACCAAACATTCCATTGAGCCTGAACCCAAATCATCTCAGAATGTCATTTTGTGACATCTGTCAGTAGAAATATCATCAAACTATGACACAAGAAGAGAGTGAGTTTCAGGGAGGAGTCACCCCCTCAGAGGAGCTGTCAGCTTCTTTAGCTGGCAGGAATGAGACAACAGACCTTGGACTTGTACCAATAGCTCGTTTCTTGACAATTGTCTCTAAGCAGACTCTTGATGTACTTGGTTTTTCTAGGCTGCCATAACAGAGTTGGTGTAGAGATGATGTTTACATTATTTTTTAAAATTCATTGTGACTTTCTAAGATGGACTTTTCTGTCAGCAAAACCCACTTTCCCCTGTTCAAGCTGCATGAAGGGTATAATTGATAACTGATGAGAATTATGCCTCTGCCAAGGAGCTTTACATTGGCAGAAAGATGTGAAGGCAGAATTGTCACCTCTCATGGCACCCTATTTCATGTAATGGATAGAAAGGAAAGTTCACAATAATGGTTCTGAAACTGTGCATAAAGTCAGCTGATAAATACAAACTGGAGGTGTGCTTCCAGCAATAGAACATAAAAATTAAAAGTTATAAACATCACATTGCACCTGAATAAAGCTCAGATGTAGTTTAAGCTCTCTTCCCACTGTCCCTGTTTAATTTGGTTAACTGCCTGTGAGTGGTTCATATTTTCATTCCAAGTTCCTTCACCCCTACCTTAAAATTTTCTGTAAATATGGAAGAGAATGCAAAAGATACATAATAATGCAAGAATTGGGAGAAATCAGAACAATTACTGAAAAGAAAAGATGTCCCTTCCATAAATAGGGTGTTAAAAGTGTTGACATGAACAACAAGAAAGCTTAACTGTGAACAAGACTGTGATTTCTGTTCAGGCAAGCAATTGATTCCCTTTAAAATGGTCATTCATAACACTGGGGGAAACTCTCACTATGCAGCAACTGGTGGGATGTTCAAATGTCATGCTTGCTCTGTGAGAGCAGGAAACTATTGAAGAGTAAATATGTTAAAAGTAAAATAGAGCTAAGCAGGGTTTTATGGGCGTGGGAGATTTGTCCTGAGAACAAGGTTGTTCTTTCCATTTAAGTTATGCCCATGGCAATTAAGAACTATGAAACATTTTTTACTGTATGGTGGATACGCATGGACCAAGAAAAGCTAAATATACTACCTTACTTGAAAAGTCACATAAAGATTTGTATAAATTCTTCCTTATAATCTTAGTTGCCATCTCAGCAAGATGGTTATAGTGGTAAAGAATTTTCACATTATGGTATGGAACGTTATTATGGCATAAACACTCATGTTTTTATACCAATGACTCATTCTTATTTCCCTTCTTCTGAGCATATTATATATTACTACATATCATATATTACTACAATTTGGTTTTCAAAAACAAATACAGAATAGAGATCTAAAAATATTAGAGTACGCACACACTGAACACGAAATACAGGTGGATGATGATCATGAGTCCATTTTCTGCACTGGTTTCTGGACTTTATATGTTAACGTCCAATCAGAATGTGCTGCATGTGTCTCAAATCCTGTCAAATCAAATAACTTCTCATCTTTCTGGAAGCTAATCTTTAGCTAATATAAAAGTTGTATTTAATAAAATTGGATCAAATAATGGCACATATTTTGATTTTTGCTCAGATGTGATAATTGGTAATACCTTTCACTACTATTTTCCATTTCTAGCATATATTAGATTACACTGGTTGATTTCATCTTGTAGATTGAGGAGATTAAACATTGCAGGGGCAAATGAACCCACTTTGAGTCTCATTTCTTATGGTTCTGTGAAGGATAGATTGTAGGGGTGATATAACCATAAAAATTACCCATTTGTTTGCTGAGAATTTTAAGCAATTCTGCCTTCATGCTTTTAGTTATACAGCTGATTATTGACAGTTCTGGAATCTAAAAAGGTCTCCCAATTCGCTGAGGAGCGAAGTGAAATTTAGTGCTTGAAAAATAGTATACACAGATTACACTACATACAATAAAGGGTCATCTTGAAAGTGAGGATCAAATACTTTGTGATCATTCTACCCTTATCCTTTTTGATAAAGCTGCCAACACAACATGTTTAATGATGATGACTTTGAAATACAAACATTCATCCAATAGAAATGAGTGAAAGACTGAACAGATTTGTAAGATCCGCTGGGGGAAAAAATCCCCATGAAATGGAAACCACTTCCTGATTCAGAGCCAAACTGCAATTTGTATTGATTATTAGCTCTATGGTAGGATTTTCTCTGGCCCAGGAAAGGTTTACTGGAACTACATCCAACACACAGACAGTAAGCAAAATACTTCTATCTCCTCCTTATAAATTTGTCTAAAAAAATCCATAGCACTGAGTACCTGCATTGAAATATCCCTACTGATTCTCACAAGAATCTTGTGCAGGAATGCCTTCAGAACCATCCCAGATTTGCCAACAATTTATGGAACTGTACGAAAAGTAGTTACATGATGCACACCGGGGAAGGACTCCTGTTAGTGTGATAGGGATTTTTGTTGGTTAACTACACTCATCAGTTCTGTGTCTCTGCTGTCTAAAGCAGGATACATTGGAAGAGCTTTCTGTAAGCTCCAATGTTAATCATATCCAAACACCTTTCATAGGGCCTGCACCTGTTCTTAGGCACCAAAGAAGCACCTGCATCAGCGAGGATAGCAATTTTTCTTGCGGAGTGGGCTTCACATAATTCAGTGTACTCCACAGCACATTCACAGCCCCTACAATGAATCCTAGAAGCAGTACAGTCCCAGCATGAAGGCAGGCAAGAAAACTCTGGCACTCTCTGAATGCTGATATCTATGGCACACATGATGCAATCATTGATTGTACATGCATATATTTTAATGGAAATAACTTAAAACCTGCTGTATTGATATCAGGTTTTTAAAGAATTGTGTGTTTAATTTTTTTTATTGCTGCGGTAAAAGGACTGCTAATCTGCACTTAGTATATTGCATCTGATAAATTTTATGGGTTTGACTGTATAAGGGTTGATTTCTTTGTCAAAGAAAGTATCAATTTAAGTGCAAGCCTCTATGGTTTTTACTTCAGGGACATAGAGCGCTATTTAATTGTCTTGTGTATATTGCTTGCTGATTTTTGATACTTTAATAAAACCCTTAGGCATTGCTGTGGTTTCTCATTTCCTTACAATTAAGCAGAAAACAAATCCTTAATAAAAATGCAGAACTTTATTAGACTTAGAATTATATGCAATAATAAAAATCCAGAGCAGTGCAGTCCAACTTGTGATTGCCAAAAAGGTAGGAAAGTGCTTTTTTTAAACTATCAAACAATGCTTCATCTAAAAATAAGTAAGAAAAAGAAAGGAAAAGGAAAAGTTAAAGTTAATTAAAGCAAAAGTACTAAACCACAGTTTGTAAATAACACTGTAAAACATCCTACAGGCAAACTGAATGGCACTGATCTCTTATTTTCTTCCCTTCACCTACCTTTTCTGTTATGCCTGCTGTAGAGCCATTGCAGAGCTGAACGAGTAGGGAGTTTTTGTTCTGTTCCTCCTACAATTACTCCAGCTGCGCATCCCCTAAAATCTGTGAATGTAGCTAGTAAATTCCACATTGGGGTACTCACTTGCTCCCTATGTGATGGATTGCCAATATCATGTTCCCTGCTTCTCTCAGCTCATATTTTGAAACTTTATGAGGAACCCAGAGCTGGGGAAAATCCAATGCATCTGCAATAGCTGACATTTCATGATGTCATGCAGACAGAAAGACCATAGCAGAATCTCAGTGTAAAGCGGAAATTAACTGCATTTGGTTGCACATTACAGCTGCAGCAAACTTTATTGGTGCATAGGTTTTAATCCTGATCAGCCAGAGAAGAGAACATAATTGGGTGGTCCATGTTGCTTGTGACCCCGTGCAAGCTTTGTGCGCTTAAGCACGTGCTGATAACAGTGCCATTCTCTCACCTGTGTTGCTCTGTTTTGTATTGTGTGTACCTTTATATCTTCAAAGTACATGCCCAGCCTTGCTACAGCCTGGACCTGGAATTGAGACCATCGGTGGCCATGTCTGGCAGAGTAGGAGCAGAAACCTTTTGTGTGTTAAAGCCCTCAGGATCTAGCTTCTCCTAATCTTACTAGAAGCACAGCTTCAACATACAAGTTCTTCCAGAGGCCAGTTTTTTATGCATAAACCAATGTGACATTGTGATAAGGAGAAACCTGGCACAGCTGGGAGTACTTTAGCATGAACTTGATTAACTACAAGAGAAGTTTCCAATCAACAGGGAAGCTATTTTTTACTGGCTTGTCTATGTGTGGTGAGAAATGTTCTTCACTGACAGCAAGGCTGGTCATCTGTCCCTGTTGTGATTGGCTTATAATAAGGAACATGCATGCTGCTGTGATTCAACCCCAGCCAGCAACTAAGTACTATGCAGCTGCTCACTTACTCCTCCAGGGAATGGGGATGAGAGTCAGAAAAAAAGTGGGTTAAGATAAGAACAGTTTAATAGTTGAAACAAATTTAAATGATGGTGATGATGATAATAATAACAATTACAATAACAGTAATTTAAAAAAAAGAGGAAAATAAAATGCAAGAGAAACCAGTGGCCCAAAATACAGTTGCTTACCACCCACTTGCCAATGCTCATCCCAGTGATCACCCCTCCCAGTCAACTCCCCCCAGTTTATAAACTGAGCTTGATGTTCTGTGGTATGGAATATCCCTTTGGTCAGTTAGGGTCAGCTGTCCTGGCCATGGCCTCTCCCAGCTCCTCACTGAGAGCATGGGACACTGAAAATTCCTTGACTTGCAAACCACTTATATACAAGCAAAGTACCAGTGCATTATCAACGTTATTCTCATACTAAATACAAAACACAGCACTGTACTGGCTACTCAGATGAAAATGAACTCTATTGCAGGACAGATGTGAACAGATGTCCTTCAAATTCTGCTGGTAATATCAGTTCTCCTTCCCTTCCTCACAGAAGAAAAAGCAGCAGAATCTAGTTTTGTTAAAACTGCAAAGCATTCATAAGTCAGTGAAAGGTTTACTGCAATGAAAATACGATTCCTCTGTTAAAAAAAAAAAAAATTAAAAACCCAAAACAAAACACAACAAAAACAATCAGAAGCAGAGGAGAACTTGTCACAGAGGCAGATCTCAGGCTGGATTTCAAAAAAGGGGGATTACACGCAATGGTATCGTTGATAGAAGTACAGCATCGCATGGCACCGCAACTGCCTCATCCTGTAGTCTGGACCACAAACCCCATTACACCTACTCCAAATCTCTGAAAAGTGAGTTAGCTCATGCTGCTGGGCAGATTATTGCTCCTGCTCACACCAGCTCATTGCAAGCTGGCTCAGGCATCTCTTCAGTCTGCCACATGGATGCCCCACATTGCCACAGATCAGCATACTCTGCAACATTAAACTCCTCAGCTCAGACACTTAGGCATTCACACAGCATTTTTTGTTGTAACTGTGAATGAAGCATGTTGAAATTCTAAGCAAGCACCATTCCACAAGCACCAATATTTCAACCAAACCCATTTGTGCACTTAGTGGTTGATCCACAGCCCACTAGAGACAATGGGAAGACTGCCATTAACTTCACATCAGGCTCGTAAAAAACGAGGCAGATAACTTCCATTAATGTTAATGAGAGTCATGTGTATAAATCACCTAACCACTGATGGAAGAAGAAACCTTCTTCTGTTCTGCTTTTTACACAGCTCCCACAGTCTGTGATCTTCATCCTCCTCCAATAGCATTGTGAAGACAAAAGGTTTTTCAACAGCCACATCTTCCTAATGATTTTGTTTTCTGTCAACATGAGTCAAGCTTCACGTAGACAGAATACATCTAATCATACAGTTATGAAACAATTACATTTTAACATGTAATGGACAGATTTTTACTATTATAATTTTTTTTCTAATTACTTCTATTTGTATAAATATGTATGTAAAAATTTTAAAACAAGCAGAAATTAATCTTCTCCTTTTAAAAGGTCATTATAGGGTAATAATATAAAATGGCATTTATCTCATTAATGTTTAAATTTGAGAGGAGCTTTAATGGCAATCCAGAAGCTGCATTTTTCATGTACATTTCAACAATGGATGGTTGAGACACAGTGCAGGAAAAATGACTTATCGTTAATGACTTGACACCAGCAGCAGATATTAGGATTCTAGAAAGCATTGCAAATGGATTTTTAGTTTTCAAGACTAGACTGCAGCTGCTTTGCTCCGCCAGGTTTAGTCTTTCTTTGGCTGCTTATCCTTAACTCCTTAATGTGGCACATTAATTATAGCCTCTCAACGGTTTCATTCCTTCAGGTCCCCATGTCTAGAAATGATGCCACTCAAATAGCAAAGTGCAAGGTTTCCATCATTCTAATAGTTAAATAATGGAAAGGCTATGCAATTGAAACAGCATGAAAGGTCACCTTGACAATATTCTGACTGGTAAAATGTAGCTTAAGGCACCACTGTTCTTTATTGTGAATGAATTGACTGAGTTTATTACTACTTGTGATATTTGAATCATTTACAAGTTTGAAACAAAGTAAGAAATACCATTTTGGAATTGCTGCAAATTATCAGATATATAAAATTTAAAGACAATGTTTACAAAGCATACTTTTTACTATATTGATCAACAAAAAAGTGAGGAGATGCAGGACTTTGAACCAATGATAGTTTTTGGAACAGCTGGCACAGGTAGTCAGTATGCAACGTAAGCCTCATCAGAAGTCCATAAGAAGCTTTAGTCATCAGCAGAGTACCCAGAAAGCTCTATTTTCAGGATTTAAGGCGCACAAACACGAAACAGAGACCTTACACTGAGGTTTTGAGAGGCAAAGTTTTGTGCCAAATGACATTCATAAACCACCTTTGGTATGCATTTTATGGCAGGAATAAGAGCAGGGCAGGACTGAATTTCACAAATTTCTCTGTTGGAAGTGGGACCAGGACCATAATTCCCACAATTATATACCAATATGATATCTGGTGAAACAGTGAAAGAAACCTAAATTTTCTGTCATCTTTATTTTATTCTTACCCAAGCCCTTGAAGTTTCATGTGCCCTTTAATGTAAGTCTTCAAATTAACTGCAGATTAAATTTCTGAACTATTTATATAGGATGTTAAAACTAGATTTACCTGGAGAATAACGCCACTAAAGACAGTGGAGTTAACTCAGGCATAAACAGCCTTGAACTTGCTTTTGTGTGTCCTTTCAGATCTGCTAATTGCAGAAATCGATCAGTTTAAGGTCCTTATGTTACATGCTTCAACAAAAGGTGAGGTAAGATCTAAGCGGCATGGACTTGAGCAGTAAACACATCATTAACTGAAGTACAGTGAGCACTTCAGCTGCAAGTCTTCTGGTATGTCTCTATTTCCTTCCAAGGACATAAAAATGTAGAAAATACTTGCTACTTTCCTTATCCATTGGGAGCATTAAGTAAAGCCCTTGATTTGAAACGTGCTGGGTACTTGATCACATACATCAATACTTAAGGATCCATCTTTCAAGTCACTATTAATCTTTTATATCGATACTATTACTGCCCAAATTTCTGTATAATCAAATTTGAATCAAAGCAGAGGGCTGGATATTCTGAATGATGGAATACAATCTTACATATAGGAGCTATAACTTTCTTCACTAATCAAGGTCTATTTGCCTGAGATTAATTAAATCAGTACATCTTCAAGGCTCTTTTACTACTTCATCATCTAGTTTCTCATGCACGTACTGACAGAATGAAAAAAACACAACATGCTGATGAAAGACTTACCACCCATTGACCATTTTCCTCCAGTGATTAAAAAAATCACTAATGGACTACACTATTTTAAAAGGTGCCACCAGCAGCTGACAGAGAGACTAATATATATATAGCACAAATGAATAAATTGTAATAGGATAAACATATAAGAAGCTGCAAAATACATCTTTTAAGTGTATTGTTCAGACTGGTGCAAAATAAAAACTTCTACATTTTCACGTAATAATAAACATTTTTTCTGTAGCTGTCAGGAAAAAACCCACAAATCTAGAGAACAATCAATGTTGTCAGTATTAAGACAAAATACGTGTGATAATGAACATTCTGCTTCCTGCCGAGGCTTGTCGGAGTAAATATTCTGCTCTGAAAGGTGCAGGACAAGTGGTGCAGCTTGCCAGCAGTATACTGTGTTACTCTGGCTTAGAAGAACAGTATAATAACACAGTCCATTTCCAGCAGCAAAGGAGGAGGGTTGGATCTGAACTTCTGGAGGCCCTCTCTCACAACTTGACACCAAATCTTGGCTTTAGGAATCCATATTGGCCAGGGAATACATACACAACTCTACTACAGATACTACCTAAACGGCTATGTTCTGTCTTTTTTATAAAAGGCAGTGACCTAGATGGACATCCTGTGGACATATCAGACAATTTTAAGGCCTGTAGAGCCACACTGTAATAGATGCCCACACAGTTTCTCTATGTCATTCTCTATTGATTTATGTATAACATTTGATTCAGCTCCATGTAGTAAGAGACACCCTTTTGGAGCTGGGCAACAGTGATGCCTGCAGAAGTGTTTATCTAGAAACACTTTCTACACTTTCTCTAGGTGATAGGCCATATTTTACCAGCCACTGCACTAAGGTCATAGACATCAGTCTATCCACCTCCCACCTGTCTAAGGCATAGCTTCTGCTAGTGCCCACATCTACTACAGGGACACTTTATAGTACCCCAAATGCTCCTTGTTTAAGCCAGTTTCATGGTCAGTCTTGAGTGAAAAATAATAGAAAAAAAAATACCATAAAACAGGAAAGAGTCCTAAGTGTAACTAAAAAAGCATACAAACATTGGTGTATAATACTTTGAATTAATGTACGATTAGCTTGTTTTTTGCTGTATTTAGCTATTATAGAGGATAAATAACTAATTAATAATACTCAGTATTCATTAAAACAGCTCTGCACTGGATATGATCCCCTTCCATTAGTCAGCTGAGCTGGATGAAATAAACATTAACAATTCTTTCGTGAAACAGAAACATGGTATTCATCAAAGAGATTATGTTGACACTGAAATCAACCCATAGCCAAAGGCCTGATCCTGCCAACAGACTTGTATGGGTGGAACTTCTGGTCATTCCTATTAGTGAAAAGATCTTAGTTATAGTTTAACCAAATATTTGGAAAAATGTAGAAAATACAGAGTTGTCCTCAAATTAGCAGCAAAATTGCCACTATTATCCCTAAAGCCAGGTTTTAACCCACCATCTAGAAGTGGATTTGAATGCACTGAGACAACAGCTCCATAAATGTCAATTTCCTTATGAAGTGGAAAGAAAGAGTTTGAACTTTCTCTGCTAAGTTTGCCTGTGCACAGAGGTCTTTTATAATATAAATTTAAATACACAATCTGTTTTATAATGTTTTCCATCATCTCTCTTCTCCATATGTTCTCCCACTAGGAATCTAATGAGTTCTACATATGAGGGATGACAAGGGAATATGCCTGAGAAAGAATTCCAGGAATTACAGCATATGGAGGCATTGTTTTTGAGTCACTTTTGCCATGAACATTAGGCAGAGCATCTGGGACCAAATTATGTCTACCTGCCCATGGACATTAGCAAAATCATCTTCCATTTGTAAATTCTGCTGAGGTAATCTGCCATACAGAGAGGACCATTTCATCAGCTTTACGATCAGAGAGCATACTGAAACACAGTCCATTTATATTTAGGAAAAAATGCTTCTCTTTAGAAAGGATAGTTTAAACTGGAAACTATTTTAAGATAGAATTATAGAAACTTATCATCTTTCTCTCTTCCCTCCTGCGTTCAGTTCCAGGCCACTACTTACTAAAAAATTTTCTCATCACTACTGGAGTTTTGTAAGAACTAACTGGATTGTGGGACAGGAGAAAATGACCAAGGAAAAATAAAAAGAAAAACAAAAATATGCACAAACTCTAAATCAGTAATAGTAAGGATTATGTTCTCTGTGCCCAAATACGACAAAGTATCGGTAATTAATTATAAGGAGGAAACAGACTAAAAAAAATTATTTTATATGGCGACATAGTGACTGAAATAGTGTGCATTTTGTAAGTTCTGATTTAAACACTAAGACATAAGGCTGGAGAATTCAAGTACAGTTTCTATCATGTTTCTTATGACAGTATGGAGAAAAGAGATCAAGAAATTCAACCATTATGCTCATATGGGGTAAACTTGCAACTCTTCATATTCCTCATACTCAAGAAAAATGTCTCAGCAATGTAAGTAACAGAAGTATTTTTACGTGTTGTTTTCCCAGCTGTGCAGCTGAAGCAGTGAAAGCCATAAATCCTGAAATACAGTGTCCTTAGGTTACCTCTGTGTTTTAGCAGAAAAAAGAATGTCCCTGCTGTTATAGAGGATCTAAACCAAATTTGACATTTTTCAGTTATGAATATAAAGATAATTTAAAGAGCTAATATAGAACTTTTACTGTTAGGGTTACATATAAGCAATAATATTTCTATTACACAAACTATTTATTTAATTTAGTTGGGCAATAAAATGGTTTTCAGAACTGAAAGGCAGATTTATTTCACGTCTTTCAGTCATGGCTAATATTGATGGGGTTAGTGATATTTCATCAAGAGAATCTATTATCAAGGAATGACTGGATTTCTCTTCCAATTGCTACACAGGTTGCCCTGTATACTTGCAAGGAAATAGTGAAAATAGAGACTAATTTCTTTAACCATTAACTTGAACATGTGAACTTTAATTAATTTGCTCATTCAGAATTTTCTGAACAAAATACTGAACATTCATCTGCATCTGAAGGCCTTATCCAAACCATACTGAAATCAACAAGGTGCCTTGCCATTTCTGTAATCTGGCTTTGGAGCAAATCCCAGAGACACGAGACAGACCTTTCCTCCACCCCAGAGAACTGGTCTAAGGTCCTCCTGTCACCCCCACAGCCTCAGGTTCAGGATGCTGACTGTACCCCTGTGGTCATATGCTGGATCCACTTCCCCCGAACCTACATCTCTGGTTATGAAACCATACTACAGTGGTTTGACTCTCCTGGCATCCTATTCACAGCAGTCTGATAAAGAACTGTCACTCCCTTATACAAGAGTTTCCAGTGTCACCATCAGTGGCCCTCCTACCAGTCTTAAGCTAGTTTTGGATAAAGAGACATTGAAAACACTTGTAGTCTCATCTCAATTGTAATCTCATCTGTCAAAACAAAGTTGTGGGAAGTTCAACCTTTTCATATACAACCTCTTCTGTAGTATAGATGAATACAGAAGATACAAAAATACCAGCCATATTTTTACTAAAATATTTGCAATGACTGTCTGTAAAGTAGTGTCCAAAAGTTACATAAGCTCCTACAGAAACAAGATCAAAGATGTAATCTGGAAATATTTGCTCATTCTGTGAAAGAATAAACAGAAAAGTTTATCAGGATACAAACTGTGTTATAAAGACAAAGTGATTAGGAAATTCTTATTATCAATTTAAGACCACTGAATCCATGAGAAATCATTTATTGCATCAGATCCTTCAGGTGTCACAGGTTTGGCAAAAAGAAACTAGAAATTAAGGCAACACTTCTCTTGCAAATCAAAATTGTGCTCCTTTTCTTTGCCAATATCCTTGTGAACAACAGATGTGTAAAATTTGAGGCATGAAGGAGGAGACAGTGAATCAACAGAAAAGGATGCCAATCACATATTTCTGTTTTGTTGTTACAGACTTCCATGCATTACCTAGAAATTATAAAAGCCAGCTGTACAATTATAATGAGCAAAAAACCACTGCATATATTTTTATGAAATCTAACACAATAAAATGCTTTATATCAGATTTTTTAGTTTCAAAATAAATGTATCTGATGCACTCTTAAAGCATATAGATTCTGCACAAAACAGAGCTGCATTAGTTTGGTGAAGTTACTGAAATGCTACACCAGTAACATTTTTAGGCAGAGCTGAAGGAGACAAGACTTAAAAGACACAGGATAAATACAAAAATTTAATATATATAGCACAATAGTTGTATTTATAGGTAGCAACAGTGGTATCTGCAGCAGTGCTGTTTTAAAGGTTCATTATGACCAATAAACCAGATACAAGCAAGATCTAGACTTGAATGTTTTTTAAGCTCTATTTTAGATTTAATTGATCTGATATAGAATATTTTTTCATTAAGATTCTTATCAGAATTTCCTTTTGTGCTTTGTTGAACTGATCCAATACATTTAACTGTGAAAGGTATGAACAAAGCTGTGATTTTTCTTTCCCTCTCAATGCACTGCCACTTGGAACTGCAAAACTGAAATGTATATTCTGCAGTTCAGAGTTCTTGATGATTATTCAATTCGAAGGGTAACTCTAATCATAATGCCTGATCACTTTTGTAATCAGATGAAATAATCTAGAAAGTAGTATATAAGGAACAAATGATTAATTGAAGCAATTCACATGCCTACAACATGAATGCACATAGCTGATCCAGTCACCTGTACTCCGTTTTCAAAGGAGCACCAAACCTGCTTGCTTCCCATCTTGCTTCAAGCTGCACAAGCACATCTGATAAAAGGGCGCTTTTTCATTTTTCTTTTAAACAGTTCCACAAATTAACCTGAAACGTTACTTTTTCAGGATTGTCTATCACGTCTTGTTGCTACTTAAAACATCTAAATTATAAGTTTTCAGGATTCACATTTTGGGAAGAAAAAAATTTTACTCAGTCTGACCTGAAAACAACAGTACACCCACCAGAATTTGCCATAGGTATCAGTTCCTTTCAAAAAGGACATTTCAAAGTGGTAGGAGGTATTCTCAGCTCTACTGAAGAAATATAAAGTTAATATAACCTTTGAGATTCTTATTCACTAAAAAATTATTTTGTTCCATGAGTAAACAGAATAGATCTCCAAAATGCACATCCATACAGGGAACTCTATTTTATATTACAATTTTATTCACTTGCTATGAATAGTCACAACATTTATCTAGTGCAGATAATCTATTCAGTATATTTGAAAATCCATTTATTTTCATTTATTGGTATGCATGTGTTACACTTGTATATAATACAGTATTTTCAGAGCTGTTTAAGAACAAGGAAACAAAGAAAACAAGTATTGAGAAGCATGATATAGATTTTCAACCAAATAGAGGCCATATTCAGATTTTACAAAACAGCACATTTATACTTTGCACTGTCCCAGACAACCTCTTTAAGATGCTACCTTCCCTTCTGAACCTGTTAGCACAAATCCATATAATACTAATCCATCCTAAAATACCAAGATACCTAGTTTCTGCTACAAACAGTTTATTCTAATTAAATTTTAATCAGAAAATAAGATCTTTTTCTGTCAACATTTTTTTATTATTTCCCCACAGAATGATAGAATATACTTCTCAATTTTATTCCCAACAGTCATTTATTTTATTTAAGCTCTCCTGTGCAATTGTAGAGCAGAGGTAATGAAATGGTTTTGGAACAGCAGGGGCTACAGTGAACAGCAGGGGCTACAGGCAGAGCACTCCAAGGTGTTCATCCATCATGGAGCATAATATATAACTAAACTAGCCACATCAATGGCTTGTAAAGTTAAAATAATTTCCTTCTATTTTTTTTTTTTTTTTTTTTTTGGTTTGCTGTGTCTGGTAACCACACAGGACTTAAATAAGCTTACCTCTATATATTTTTGACTACCATTAAGTGTGTGTGGCTTTCATTTCAACTCACCAAAGCATACAGTCAGAACCCCCTCTAGTCAGTATGTTTAGGCAGTGTCACTAAAAGAAATTGCCAAATTTCTTTTGTATCAACGTTACAGATGGTACAATATATATTAAATGAAGTATAAAATTATACATTCTGTAATAACTTAGAAAAAAGCTCAAAGACGTTTAAGGCCTTTAAATATTGAGGATTTCTTTCATGTAACAGCACATTGCAAAGTTCAAGAATTTCTAACAAAACAATACAAAACAAAGAAAATGAAATTCTGGCAAGGGTCAGATCTGAATTGGACGACTGTAAGCAAGCAAAATACCCATGAACTAGGTAAATCTGGGAGAGCATTAGGACTTTTTTCCTTTATAGCAAACAGACTGAGCAGACATCTACATAAGCATCCATCAGTACTTAGGTTCAAGCAAGAGATTTTATTTTTTAATAAAAAGACAAAAATTCTGAATGATTACCATCCAATATCATAATTGCAAAACTCATTTACATCCCTGCCTACCTTTATAAAAAAAGGGATGAAATGCTGTAATTGACTGCTTACCATTAATTTAAATGAATTAAAGGTTAGGAAAGTAAAGTACATTTTGGGAACACCCATTTCCTTCAAACTAAATGGAAATGTATATCTTAAAGATATAAAATGCCTTATAATGAAAGTGGTAATTGAGTTTTGACCACTACTTTCTTTAACTGTTAAGCTGCAGTAGTTGGTTAGCCTTAGGGAAAAACATGTTAACTTGACTGTACATTCTAATATGACTGATGTATTCAGATAACTATTACTTGTCAACAATAATTATTAACAATGGATATATAATTCCATTCCTATAACAAAGCAACTTCAAGATGTTGAAATATGTACCTTTGAGAGCTGCAAGATTAGAACACAAATAAAAATGTCTAAAACTGCGCCATGCCAGAGGACAATTTCTGCAACAGAAATTTAATTAAAGCAGTGTGCAGTCCCACCAGCAATCTGAAGAGTGGACCAGGGATCATTTTAAAGTGAAAGATCCAATACATTTCAGAGGTTGACTTCATCAAGATGAAAAGCCACTGATCTGCAACGGAGAACCCAAAAGTTTGCTGCTTTTCTGCACCTTTAGAATATCAGCTCGTGATTACAGCTGCAAATTCCTTCAGCAAGTGCAATTTTACAAGTGTACACAGTTCAATCAGTTGAAATATTTGTGACACAGAAGTTCAAAATAACTTTCCAGTAGTTTAGATCTCAAGGCTGTTGCTGATTACAAGCCAGGTTCTCATTGAAACAATTGATTCTGAAGGATACACCCCAGCAGTATAAAATTTCACTTCAAGGATTGCCTGGAGGAATGAAATTCCTGTGTGTTGTATTTAATGTTATCAGCCTTGAGACTGGCTTGATTTCTCTTTAGCTATCGGGTTACCTGTAAAGAAAAAGAAAATCAGAAAATCAAAGCTGGACATAGTGAATCTACTTCCGAAGTACCGGAAACTGAAACTGAAATGTAAGATCTCTGTCCAGCAAAGCTCTTTAGGTTGTTTTTAAATAAGTGAATAAAACCCAATGGTATTAGATGGCATTGCTCCTCAACTTAAATTGTGTGTTTAAGTGCTTTGTGGGAATAGGATTTGACAAGGAGAAATTGAAATGTGACCATGCCTAAAAATATGATAAAATCATGAATTACCAACCCACAAATTTCTGTTTTCTGTTATTCTTTTCTTGGTTTTTAAAAAAATTCTGCGTGGTAACAGCTTTGCTTTTAAAATGTGAGCCATTGAGTATACAGTGACTGATACTGGAGCTGTATTCTTCCATTCTTTGCATGCTTCTTTACAAAAAAATCATATCATAGAATCATTTAGGTTGGAAAAGGAAATGTCCTGTTAAAGTTTTAATGCATCTTAGCAAGCAATAATCACTTAGTGGAGAAACAGGACAAAACTCACACACAAATTAGAAAGAGATAGAGGTCCTCTTATTCACAAAGTACAAAACTATCAGGGATTTAATTTAGAATTGTTTCACCCAGCCTAACATGAAACAAGAGTGAAACAGAAGGACCACAGAGAAAGAGTGGGAGACAAAGCACTTCACAATAATTGGATTTTGCCTCTAACTGATTTAGATTTTAAACTTTAGAAGAAAAAAATCTGTCATATCAAAGAAACATAACTTTGAGGAATATTTCTGCTGTGTCAGTGGATACAATTAATCATCACGTAACCTTTTAATATCAAACTGTGTCAGGGAACAGCTTCCCAAGGCTTGAGGAACAACTCATTGGAATGGCCACAACACTTTGCGGCATCAAGGGGCATATGCTTTTCATTTTGATCACAGAGAGAAGGGTCATGCTCCTTAATGAAAGATTCTTTTGCTCTCAGCAAAACTGTTTGCATATAGCTCTTGTCAGCTCTGCAGAGCATAAACGTAGAACAAACAGAATATTAAACAGACTGTTCAAGGACTTCATTGCTTCAGTTTGCCTTCTCCACAGAGTTGTTTCTAGGAACTGCACTTAAGGCAATAATAAAATTGTGCTTTGTGATTTTTATGATACATGGGCTTATTTATTACCCTGCTTTTATTTCGCTTTGGTCTTGCTGTTGGAAACAGCCTCATGTGGCCCCTTCTAAAATAGAAGATTGCCTGAAAAAATAATAAAGAATTAATTTAAAAGTCAGGCAACATGTTTCTGTGCCTTGCACCAAAGCTCAAAAGGCTGATGCACCGTCTTATTGTTATTTATTTTTTGCTTCATTGTAGCAAGCTGGAATTCTATTCATGGAACCAGGTGCCACTGAGCTACACAAGGTAAAATATACATCTTCTGATACTATCCACAGCTGGATTTTTATTGACTTCATTTGTGATACATGTCTATATATCTATATCTATGTCTACCTATCTGTCTATCCAGTAAAGAGCCACGAAGGCGAATAAGACATAGGAGCATGTCATGTGAAGAAAGGCTGAGAGCACTGAAACTGTTCAACCTGGAGAAGAGAAGGCTCAGGAGGGGATCTCATCAATGTGTACAAATATGTGAAGAAAGGGTGCCAAGAAATGAAGCCAGACTCTCTTCAAGTGGTGCCCAGCAGCAGGACAAGAAACAACGAGAACAAACACAGGCAGTTCCCTCTTAGGAAAAAGGTTTTTACTGTGAGGGTGACTGAGCACTAGCACAGATTGCCCAGGGAGATTGTGGATCTTCCATTCTTGAAGATACTCAAAAGCTGTCTGGTCCTCGGCACGTGGCTATAGATGGCTCTGCTTGAGGCAGAGAGTGCCACTTCCAGAGTTCCCTTCCAACCCCAACTATCCTGTGCTGCATTATTTCTGTTACACCCAGCTCTGCCATGCCTGGGCTAAGGTGATAAACTGAAGCTAGCAAACCCAGTATTTTTGCAGGTACATGGCTGCTCAGTTACATGGCTGTTTGGAAGTGCAAATATATTTTCAGTCACAAAAAAACTCAGTAGAATCATAATCTGCAGGCCTATCTGCTCCCCCCACCTAGCACTACAACCCTGTGGTGCAAATACCCCCATGAAAGCAACATACACTGTTACATAAATTAAATAGGTGATAAAAATGAGAAAAAAAAGCAGATTGCCATTCAAATTTCTGCTCTATGTGTTTAGTCTATGTCACTGACATACCTATATGGTCCACATTTGCCTCTGTGTAAAATGGTAATACCTGTTATGCGCAAGCATAGATTGCACGTCAACATTAATAGAAGCTATCTATCCATACACCACGCACATCAGGGAGTGAATAAACCTCTTGGATATTAAAGGCAGTCTCATAAAGAAGCAACGAAATTTTAGCTAATACCTAGTGATGGTATTCCCAGAAATGCTTAATTTTGGATATAGTAAATGCTATTTAATTTAAGTGTCTGGGAGGTAAGGTATTAAAGTATTGTGCCAAAGGCCTTTATAGGAAAAGAGGGACCAATAACACTATGTGTCTGATCTTTAAAGTCCTTAGAGAACTGTAAATAGGTGCAAATCAAGTTTTCAGTTAATAATTAATATGTATGGCAAATTAACAATACAAATGAGAAAAGTACATTAAACCTTTAGCATCCTAGGTGTTATTTGAATTAGTTTGTTCATTCTTGGAACACAATTACTGTTTTATACTAATAATTTTTTTTCACATCATTGTTATATCATAAATACACCACATTAGATTCTCTTCATTTTCTTGTCCTAAATGTGCAATTAAAGCATAATTACTCTGCAGTTGCAGACTTTTTAATTTAAATTAGTGAGTGGCTGCTGTAAATTGGCTGTAATTGTATGTAGACTCACTTGCTTTATTTTAACATAACAATATATAATTAAATGCACCTGAAGGTTTCCACATTATTCTGCTCACTAAATGTTCAGAACAAACTAAGTCTTTGGGTAAAACATTTTTGCCAGGGTAATGCAGAATGGACCAGAGATGAAAAGATCTCATGACATCACATTAGAAAAGCTACCAGCCTCAAGAGATTTTTCTGGACAACCTCCATTCCAGTGCTGCTCACAATGGGTGAAAAATATCCTCACTTGTGAAATCCACACAGTGGATGAATACAGCAGATAATATTGTTTATTTCATTAGAATAGATTCTCAATAAAAACCAAGTCTGATACTTTTACTCAGGACTTTCTTCTGCCTTAGAAGAGGAAGGAAGAAAAATCAAGACTATAGGATATAAAGAATGGCTGAGTGAATATTCCCTGAATAGTAAAGCCCTTCTCCCTAAATTCATGCACCTAAACATCAAAGTTACAGAACCACAATTAGGTATAATAAAAGTCTTCTGTTTGTTCAGAGAAATAAATATATTTATATTTATTTATATATATATATATATAACAAATCATTAGCTAACTACAGAATAGCTTATATATCCAAAATTAGGCACATAATTAATTATTATTTAATAATGTTAGAATAAAATAGGTAACAATATATGTTATATTGAAATTAAGTGTGTTCTGGAACATTTCATAACACAAATTGTACATTACTATTTTTTGACTGGCAGCTTTTTGAGTTTTTTCTGTGTTTATCATAAACCATACACAAAATCCATATTGAAAACTGGCTCTTGAGTTTGCAAAGTCAAGCACTTGAAAGTTAGCAACTTGCTTTTTTATATGTCCCCTTGCAATTTAATTCTCTCTCTTTTCCGCCATGCACAGTAAAGAAGAGATTTTAGTGGGTGAGGAGAGTTGGAGAGAAGACAGGACTATGTATCAATGCAAAAGCAGAAAAGGTAAAATTTTTAAGCCAATGTTTTTTGTTCAACAGATGATTCCACATGGATGGACTCTCTGTTCTAGGTTTTCTCCAAAGAAAGTACTTCATAAAGGAAGTTTTCTTTTTAATTAAAACTGTTCCATCAACCATATAGGATTGTGTGTGGTCATAGGCTGTGTCACCTAAGCATTCTCAGGCTTTTTCTTTTCTTTTCTTTTTTTGCTGAGATACATAAGATGCAGAAAGGAAATTATTTTTTGTGAAAGCAGTTAATAGCTCACCCTAAGCTACGTGGAACTTCATGAGACAAAGTCATCTTGGCACCCCTTCCATTTTTCTCTAAAATATTAAAAGCCTGTGGGAAACAAAAATGGTATGGGGATTTGAAGTAAAAATAAAAGGGGTCTCACAAATTTATTTGATGACCAACATGAGATAAGCTAAATACAGGGAATGACACAAGCCATAAGGAATGGCTTGAAGAAATGCCTAGCTATGGATTGTCGTCCAAGTCATGGAGAAAAGACAGCAATGCCATACCAGAACAGCCCTTGTTTCTATGAAGTATATTTCTGTTCATTTTGTGTCCTAATTGTTGTAGTCTTTCTTATACTGTATGCAAAAGTCCACAAAAAATTAACAAAATGGTGAACAAAGTGATTCTTTAGCAAACCTTTCCTAAAGAGGAATGAAATTGGGAGGGCTATATCAGTCATATTTTTCTAGAAAATAAATAACTTTGCTGTAGTAGTAAGAACTTAATGTAAATATTACAATGTAGAAACCAGAAGGGCACAATAACCAGAAACAAACATCTGCCAGTGCATTTTTTCCACTCAGGCCCTCTGAGAATGAGGTTGAGGTTGGAAATGAATCTTTTGAACAGATGGAAGCACACTATTTACTGGAGCTTTAAAATCCATACAGCATGTTTGCCATGCACTATCATTCATACATGGCTTATGAAAGCAAATGACGGTTTGCATTACCACTTGTGCATGTTCATGCACTGAAACAGTTCAGCTTGTAAGCTTGGAAAATGCTTCTGTTCTAATACTACTATGTTGTACTAGTGATAATCCAAAGTACTTTGAAAATGTTAACAAAAGACAGGTTCACAATTTCCTCACAGATGGATAATCCTGTAATTTATGTTCCAGTGAATTGAGGAAAGTGGACAAAAAGGTGTTAAGGACCTTTCTGCAATAGGGCTTCTATATGCATATGCCCTTTACAGTAGGCAGGTGTGGATTTGGGTGTTTATTGATAGATAACTAAGTTTCTGGAGGCAGGAGGAACCATTTCAAAAACCTGAGGAATGAAGGTGACTCAAGCACATTTGAAGGGAACTGCAACAGAGAACCATTAATTAGAGCACGGGCCCTTGTTTTAGTATTACAGATGGCTCTTTGACTTGGGCTACTGATAAAAGGCAAAATTTGAGTGACTTGTGAGCGGTCTGAAAAACAGATATTTAATGATAACTATATGGATTCAATTACCTTCAGAGAAGGTTACATATTGGAAGACACTTTTTCAAGTCAAATGTTTCACTTCTGTTTATAAAATTTTGACCCTACCTAACTTTTTATTTAAAGATGCAAGAGCTTCAAATTGTTCCCTTAGTTTTATTTTAGGCACTACAGTATGAAAAGTATTTATCTAAACGCATTCCCAAGCCTGTTATTAAGCAATTTAGAATTCTAGATCCTCATGTTTGTCCTTCAGGAGCTATGACTGGCTCATTTTATTAATTGAAATGAGTATTTCCCAGTACATGACTCAAAAGGCTCCCAGGCCTTTAATAACCATAAGACTCTAAAACCTTATAATTCTTTTGTATTTTTATTTCATAGTGACTAATCGGAGCTGCATTTGTGATAGCTCCTGTGTTTAGGACTTCCATTATAGAGAGACAAACATTTTGAAAATTCATTTCATGCAATGCCATTTGAAATATAACTCTGTACTCCTTTATTTCCCACTGCTCTTAAGGATTTCAGCCGGAGATTTTTGGTGGTAATGTGGAGAGATAGACAATCAGTGTTAAAAATTGTAATTGAAACTAAAAAATGCTTTGGAAATCTTCCACATGTAAATTGAGCTTTCCCCTTACGTCAAATAATCTGAAAGGTAGGACTAGAAAAGTAGGTAAAAGAAAAATACTTCAGAGCATGGCATATTTTCCTGTAAATTATAAAGGTCTTAATCTTTAACACAGCTTTAAGATAGATAGACAACTTCTAGCCTATCTTAGGAATATAATGGAAATACCCATTTCTTAGCTTTTTTCTGAAATTTAAGTAATTCAGTGTGGGATACTGAGCTTTCAACTACAGATGCCACACCAGACTGAATGTACTAAGATGGACTTCTTTTCCAAGTGCTGTTCTCCAGAGCATCTGTTGTTTTCCCATGAGAGTGAGTGACTTAAGTTTACCAACTGGGTCTACCTTTGACACTCAAGTGTGTGAAAAAAGATATTTTAATGCTCCTAGAAACACTTAAGTAACACTCTGAGGCTGCTTAGGAGCACAATCAGAGTCTCTCCAACCACCCTCCAGCAATTGTGTCTACAGCAAACTAAGCAACTACATTGAGGAGTAAGGTACAACAATTCCTGTTAATACTATGTAAACCTGTATTTGTACACACCTGCTGCTCTGTGAGTAATAAACCGGGGCTGGAACACATTTTCTGGAGTGGTTTGACTCTTTATTCCTCAACGAACGTTCTGGCCCTTCCTTAGAATCCAATCAAGACTAGGATTCATCACAACTAGTGCTCCAACGTGGAGCCAGAATATTTTTTGTGTGTGGAAAAAACAAAAATTGTCATCAGGCACAGCAGAAACCTCCTTTCTCTACTTCTCCATTCGGACTTCAGGAATTTTACACGTTTGCCTAAGAAACAAACACATGTCAAGTACTACACTGTTATGAAATTAGTTACAAAAAACAAAACTGGGATAGTTGGAATATTTTTTAAACTTACAAGGAAAAATACAAAATGACAGGAAAAACAAATTTCAGAATTAGAGAAAATTCTTTTGGAAAAGTGCACGGTCTTCAAAATACCCAAACATACTCAAATGCAAACCAAAAAGCAATAGAAACTGATAGATTACACTCGTTTTTTAAAGTATATCAGCAATATTTAAGTATGACAAAACAGGAATCAAAAAGTTCTTTGAGAATAAGTCCATGCATAGACCTGTGGTACAGAAAGGAGTCATGAAGTCAGAAGACAATTCCTTCAAAATGAAAGTTTTGAGTGTGTTCTTCTCATATATGTTTAAAGTTAAAAAAAAAAAAAAATTAGAAGGTTACAGGAAACACCATAAAATAACAGATGACACATTACACATTACAAAAGACAATATTCAATTCAGACAGATAGTTCCTTATCTAAATATTTGAGGTAGATTTTGGACCTGCCGATAATGATTGCTTCTGAAAAGGGTTGCACAGCATCTCAAAAGATCACCAACATTTCTTTAAGTCTTCTTCTTTTATTTTCTTAACCTTTTTAACTTAAATCTCATGCTGCAGTTCATTAGAAGTATACAAGATTAAACTCAGAACTTCAGTAATTTCTTCCTTAAATAAAATCTCTACATATTTGAATACTATGGAACAAATTAATATGGTCCTGTGTTCATATTTCCTTGAACTAGATAGTTTACAAAATAAAATTATTTGGTACAACTCACTGGGACAATTATGATAATGAACAGTTGATGAAGACATATGAGTTACATCAAGGCTAAATCCAATTCATTAGTCCTTCGTTTGTACTCATTATTACTGTCTTCCAAAAGGTTATGCCACTATATTGAACATACCCTAGTTTTCTCAATGTTTCTGTAACTCAGTAGAAAACTGAGTTTATAGTAGAATTATTTTAACAGAATGTTTCATTTACAGACAACAGTTTTATATTAAAAGAAGACTTAAACCTTATTTTACTTTCTGTAACAGATAATAACAGCAGCGATTCAGACAAGGATATATCCTCTTGAGGTTTTTACGGTGATCACAACTCCATAGTGGAACTGCAGCATGGCGGCATAAAAGACTGCAAGACAATTAATTACATAAACATAATTCTTTTCTCTTCTACACCACTTATCCCACCTAACTATCCCAAGTGGGAGATAAAAAAAACCTCTTTCCTTTCGACATATGAGGACACTGAAGCATAATAAAGGGTCATGTTAGCCTTTCAACTGTCAGGAAGTGGAAATGGAGAGATGGGAACAGAGTCCTTCTGTCTTTGACGTTATCTGCATTCACTTACCTAAAGAAAAGCCTACACTTGTTTTTGATCGGAAAGGAAAACCTATAACAAGCGCTTTCCTATGTTTACATTCTAAATATGAAAAAGCAAAACAAATTTTAAAAAAACTAAACCCAGCCTTGTTTTAAAACTACATTGAGGTTTTAAATTGTCTAACAGGTATAAAGGATTTTCACCTTGTAATATATTTTTCCAGAAATGGGGTCAGACTGAACTTCAGATTATCCCCACTAAAAAAATCAGGTAGCCTAAGTTGCTCAAATTTGAGACCTTTTTCTTCTTCAAATTTTATGCTGTTGGGTTTTTTCCTGGTATTTGGAATGGAGAGTAACAAGCCATTTGGAAAAGTTCAAAATAGAAATGTAAATTATTTCCTTACCTGTAATTTTATCTTCTCTATAAGAGTACCTGCTGTTCTGTTAGTGCAGTACTGATGTGTTTTCTGCCTTTGTCCCAAGCTTCAGAGATTCCTCTGGTGATTTTTCCCCACTTGCCTACCAGCTTCCACTGCTGGCATTTTGAGGAACTGCACTCACATTTGGCTCCAGGAGTACTGCCACAGCTGAGGGAATATAAGACAACTAAAAAACAAGTTAGAAAACAGCAGAACCAATATCCAGGCTGGAAAAGAATGCTTAAAAACAATGAATCAGTCATCAACTTGAAACCCTTTGATAATTTTCTTTTCTCTTTTCATCTATTTAGAATTTCCACAGGAAGAAAAGACTTTTCTGTGCTTGGAGAAATTTTAGCCTAAGTAATGGGTACTGACAGAGTAGTGGGTACCCATTCAGAGAATATAAAATTATTTCAAGGAAATCTAATTTTAACTTTCTCCTGTATGAGTACCCATCATGCCATCACTCCAGTGCAGATAAGAAAGAGAAGAAATGTGGCAGATTTGAAGGAATATGAGAAATCCCTGTCATCTTTTCTGAAGTCCTAATAGAACTGTGAAAAAGGAAGAGTCTGTCATAGATGAACAATAAGAAGGATTTCTCATTACCCAGGAAAATAACACATAAAATCTCTTTCACTAAGACATAGTCAAGATTGTGGTTGCTGATTCCCAGCTAATATTTGTAGTCATCTTGGTCAGAGATGAAAAGAACAACTAGTACTGTCAGCTTAATAAGTAAATGTTTACTTGCTTGAGCATTATGGAGACATCCCGGTGAAAGTTACAACGCCCTATAACACCTCTCTACTCAGGATCATCTGGATACTATTTTTGAACTTCACAGTACACAGAAAAGAAGTATCATGTCAAAGCTAAAAATGAATGCTAGGAGTTCTAAGAACCTGCTGTGGTATTCATTTAATTTGTCTTTCTAATAGAACCTGTCAAGTTCTCTTCATGTGTGCATCTTCTCATTATCTCCTAAATAGAATGTAGCCTAAGACAAAGGAAGTATGAATGACTCAAAGAAGCCAACTGCAATTAGACACTGGTATTCTAAAATCTCAAGTAATGAAGGAAAGACCAAAAGGCTCAGAAGAGGTCGTTGCCTTCAAATTTCAGGAATGTAAGTACCAATGATGTACTTTAAGGTTGCAAGAAAGAAAAAGGACTCTGGCAATTTCCTGAATGACCTTCAAAAAAGGACTTGGTTTTCCAAGTAATAAGCTTCAAATTTTTCAGGTTGCGTTCTATAAGAAAGTCTGTTGTTCCTTTTTGTACTTTGAGGATAATGAAAAATAATTATTAGCAAGTGGAATTGGAATGATGCCTTGCAGATGATAAAGTTGCATTTTCCAAGGTCACTCTGAAAAAGTGACAAGGAGTCAGGATAGAGAGCTTTCCAATTTCTAGAACAACTAATCTGATTTTGGAGTGCATTTGCCTGAATTAGGAACAGCATGAGCAAAGATAAAGTCCTTTGGTCTTCCTTCGGCAGGAACATGGTCCTAAGCCATAAAGCTTGAATTCAGGATGAAGAAGCAAGTTCTTCTGGCTGGCATCAGTAAATTATCTTCTGATGTTCTTCATCCTGAAGAGAAAAAACTGCATCTCTATTAAAATTCTCAGATCTATTACTACTGAGTTTGTAGATACATGTTGGTTAGACACAATCCATTGTTTTCTTGAGTTCCCATTGATTTTCATAAGCTGGAGACAAACTTGTATTCGGTCTTGCAAACATAATTTTACAGGTTTCATCAGGAAAAGAAGCCCTGATGAACTGGATATTTTGTAGCTTCACACAGAATCTGCACTTCAGAGCTCTATGGCATTTATCACTGCAGATATGACAGATGATGGATGATAATCAGGACTGTAAGATCTGAGAAGGGGTCATCTGTGTATTATGCACAGTATATGCATAATAATGCAGTAGAAGAAAGCTCAGAGTCCATTTTATAGAACATGGAAAATCCTTAGGAGTATTTTCTCTATACACAGCAGTAGTGTCTTTCCTGAAATTGACTTGGTGTTCACTGGGGTGGAAGAAGGAATAAACTACAAGTCATGACAAATATGAACAATTTTGAAATTCTCATGGAAATTAACTCTACGTTGATTGTCTTCTTTATTAATTTAGTCATAGGCAGCAATTTTCCACTTATTCCTGCCTGAACTTTTTCTTCATTTTGAAGAGATCTCACTAAGGATGGGACTATCTTCATCATTCTTAGGGAGAAATATTTACGATTTACAACCATGCTCACTTTGCTGTGCAAGGGAATAATATCTGAGTAATCTGATTTCAACTGGTTTGAGAATTGTTCACTCCTCCAACAGCGACTGTGTAGGCTCAGAACGCTCTGTATGTCTGACTCTCCATAACCACTTGAGAGTGATTATTATCTATTTCCTTCCCTAACAGAAGGCAGAAAAGCAGACCTGAGACAAGGGGGTGTTTTTGATGTTTTCTATAATCAGTCCTCATGAGTAAGGAAGTACAACAAGAAAACTATGTTATTTTGAAGAACTAAAAGTATTACCTTTTGAGCAATTGAGGGCCACTTTTCCACTCCCTCATACATTTCTGCAACTAAGCAGTGATGCAGAATTTGTGAAGCCTGTGCCAAATACCCAGGGAAAGAGGCAAAAATTCTGCGTGCAGCTATTTAGGCAGCAGACAATGTGAGGTTTCAGAACATCACAGTCTCTCTGACCCGAAATGTATCATTTCTGACTTGCAGAAATGATGCAAAGAAGCCCCTACAGACTAAAAAGGAAGGTGAGACAAGGAAGAAGTGAGTTTTAGAGCGTGTCAGCATGACTCACACGATACTGGAATTTGAATATCTTCTTGTATGGTAACTTGTGAGATATTAGAAGCTGAAAAAAATTTTCCAAGAAAATTTAAAAGGACTACTAGATATTCAAAGAGCCCTTCTTGCACAGCTGTGAATGGCAAAGAGACTGACAGAATGAAGCTGCAAATGGAAGTGGAAACATCTTCGCTTTTGGTGTCAGGACACTGGAAAAGTGGAAATTCATGGAGAAGTGAAAAAAATCAGTCATTAACAAACGGCCTTAAGAACTTGTTCTTATTTTCCATCACAGAGGCAGAAAATTATTCTTCAGACATGAGGTCAATATCTCAAACACACCAGCAAAGGACAAGGCAGAAGAATAAAAAAAATAAATCACAAGTTGAATCTTTTGGGACAAAGGCAGAAAACATCTTGGCTGGACAGGTGAATTGGAGGATTTGCACATGGAAGAAAGTAATGGTTGCAAAAATCACTGATTAGTAATTAACGACATGCAACTGCAATCTATTTGCATTTTTCTTGAAATATTGCAGAAATAGTTTCCTTTGATTTCAGTGTAATTCTGTCAATGTTCAGGTTCTGCAGAAGCTAAAATGGTGTTTTACATTGCATCCTAGCTGCAGTCTTACCTTTGGAAAAAGTATTCCCCAATAAAAATGCATAAACTACAGCATATATTACTAACACTGTGAGTGTGATGAAGGGATTGCAAAAGATTTCATTTCTCATGATTTTCACAGTGTGTCTGCTCACAAAAAAAAATTAGATTACCTCTCCAAATATCTTGAGACCAGACTCAGTGTATTGACAGATAGATACAGCAAGGTAATGTATAATCAGGCTCCCTTTTTTCAAAAGATCTGTACCTGTGAATATTGCCTTTAACTCATTCTCTCTTTTGATGTTACTCACTTTCATTCTTAATTTCAGTATCCATAGGGATAATGTCAGAACAGAACTAAACAAAATTTGAAACTGAAAGTGTCTTGGGAGTCAAATGTTTGGATTATCCTCACCTGCCCAACAAGTTTTACTGGCCTTTCAGTCTATGACTTTGCTTACAGCATTTCACACCACAACACTTCTTCCTTTAATCCTTTATTCCACGACTAGTCTTTTGTAGGTATTTTAGAGTACTTTTGCTTTTGGGGAAAGGACCATGACTTGTCTAGATTTCTTTGATCACAAATGAACATCTTCAACCTGTAGGCCTAGGCTCCTGTCGAAGGGAGACTTGCAACTTTACATAGGATAGAACTAGGCACACCAACTTCACATTAAAGAAGCAAATTTGGTATATAAAGGCTATTTTTAGGAAAATCAGTGAATTGCATAGCCCTGAATACTGATGATTCCTTTTAACATGTGTTGGCTGGCATGCTACCTACTTTCATCAAAATGTCCAAGTGTCCCAAAAGATTAGCATTTAGGTGCCCTACAAAAAATACAAAGCTTTAAAATGAAAGAACTGTGATGCTAGATCAAAACGATAATTACTGATTAATAAAAAAATCCTGCTTGATCCTAGAGAATGTAATCATATTTCCATTATCAGCTCATTTGCCCCCTAAAATTTGTATTTATTCTTAGAAAATATATGCATACCACTTACTGCTCTTTTAATGACAGGTTAGATACAGCAGTCTCCGAGTTAGCAATGAGAAACATGCTGAGACAGCTGCAAATTTCTCCTAGTGACAGATTAGCCAAAGGCATGGAAAGAGATACCATAGCAACAAAGAGGCTGTCATAAGTGCAATCACTCTTTACCACGGGTAATATTTTGCTATAGTCTGTGCACTCACTTATATTGTAATCACATCATTTTTATGAACCACAAGGTATTGCTGGCCACTGTATATGTACATTATTCCTATAAATCTACATTTGAAATTAAAGTAGGAACTGAGGAGTCTATACAGAGAGGCTCTGAAGTAAGGCAGGGGAACAGAGTAGTTTTACAGTGAGGTGGTTTCTTCAGTCATATAACCCCTTATATAATATTAGAAAAACACTTCCTGTACCTGACATACGGCAGATCATTGATCCATCCTATAATTATTTCACATTTCACAGCGGTCAAAACAAAACGCAAATTTTTTTATGTGATGTAAGTTAGTAGCAGTTTTACACTGTAAAACATGCCATGTGAGAAATACAGTGCCTTATTAGCACTCACTGACCCCAACTACCATACATCCGGCCTATCGGAAACATCCTGGAATAGCCTATACATTGTATTTAGATGATGAATTTCTGCTTTTTCTAATTGCATATCATTACTACTGCTGTTTCTGAAAAACCTGGATGAGGAAGAGCAACAAAGACATGAGGGAAGAAGCTATTACAGATTTATTTTTAACTTTGGCAGAGAAAAGAGTAACACTTAAAGAGCCTATGGATCTGTTGCTTCTGTGGAGAAGTACAGACCAACAACTAACATTACTGCATTGCTAACACTAGGTCAGGCTCAGTTACAAGAAAAATGCCATTTTCCTTTCATATCCAGACGCATTTTAGCTCTCTTGCATTGTGCTGTCTTACTCAAGCAGCAGTTATGACAGCACTGGTAGTAGTTTAGTCACCACTTTATGCTGCCTCTTGATACTGGGAATCTGAGTAGCCCATTGAAATGCAAAGGTACCAAACAGAGATGCTTTCATTGCTTATGCTAAAAGGGTTATGAACAGCATATTTTATAAATTGAAACATAAATAAAATTACTGTCTCTCACCAGGTGTAATTAATTTAGAAACAACACAGCATCTGCAAGTGAGAAAGAGGAGATAGAGTAAAAATGTAAGCAGTATTTATAGATAGCAACAAAACCACATTGACTGAGAGCAGTGGGATGCACATACTGAACACAGTTTGGTTTCATGTGCAGCCAGTTGGTGTGTTTGGACAGTACACTTTCTCTTCTTCCAAGGATCTTACTCAATTTTGAGTTTCTTTTAAGTTCTGGATGCCATAATGTAAAATTAGATAAATAGGAATATTACAAATAACTGACTTCAGGCTCTCTCCTATATTGTTTTTGAATGTATAGACACTTTCAGTATGGATTTCTCACCATCTTGGCAATATTTCTGTTCTTTTCACACCAGTTGTCTATCTCTGGTATTGATTTGGAATGCAGATTTGGGTTTGGAATGTAGATGAATATACTCACTATAGATATTTTTTTGGCCCTGTCATATTTCTCTGTTATTTCTTTCTGCCTTTGTAATATTTATTTTATTTTATTGCAGTACTCTATTTCTGATATTGGTTTGGCATACAGTTACATAGTAATATGCTAGGTATTGATTTCTTTCTGTTCTGCAGTGTGCTTTCCTCCACATGTTAAAAAATCTTAGCCAGTTTTCAGATCAACAATTGCAGTTCCTTCAGTCCATTTAAAAGTGTGGGTGCTCAGCTATTCCAGAAGCTGAATGGTCATTTCCAAACAATAGCTCTTTACAACCTGGCTGAAAATACTTCTTTCACTTGTTTATAGGAAAACATTACTCATTTTCATTTTCTAGAGATTTTCAGAGGTTAATAATTAATATCTGCTATGTACCTGACTATTTTGCTGCTGTTGATTTATATTATTAGTATTGGTATTGCACCAACAATTCCTAAAGAACATGCACTGTTGCCAACTTTTAGTGAGTAGTAGATACTGGACGTTGCTCATCACAGTATGAGTCACTGATTTAGCTCATAGCTGTGTCTCTTCAGACTGTGAACATTTTTTAAACTCTTATTTTAATATACTGCATTTTATAGTGGTCAAAGTCCAAAGCTTCCCAAACTGACAAGGAATGAATGAGTTTTTGTGGTCATCTTCCTGCTGAAGACCACATCAAAGTGACTGAATTATCTAAGCTAGTTGCTTCCTATTCAATATTGAGTATCTAAACATTAGGGGCTAAGTTAGTCATGGTAGTTTTCCTTTAGGTTATGTGAGAGACATAAGCACTTCCAGAAGACAATTCATCTGACTTACCTTAGAACAAAATCAATTGTCCTCTGGAACTGAACAATTCTATCTAAAACTGAAAAGACAGTCCAGAGCCTGGGCTAGTTGTCTCACTCTAGAGAGTCTTAATCCAAGTAAAGTCCAGTAAATTCTACCCCACATATTTTAACCAGAAGTCAGTGTTAAATTATGCCTCATTCCACAAGCAATTCTACCAAATCAAATTAAAAGCTTGAGGACAAGGTACCATTTAATTACTGCGCAATGGTTCAAAGCTGCACCAGGGAAGGTTTAGACTGAACACTAAGAACCTTTGGAAAGGCTTTCTAGAAAGGTGTCCAAACCTATCATTGTTTAAGAGACATTTAAACAACCTCCTTACTTACATGTTTTAATTTGGTCAGCCCTGAATTGGTCAGGTCGCCAGATTAAACGATCATTGTAGGTTCCTTTCAACTGAAATAGTCTATTGTATTCTATACTTTTTCTCATGAAAAATACTGTCAGAGACTGAAATATTATATTTTATGACTTAAACATTTTCTTAAAGGACTCTTAAAACGGTATTCCAAAAGCTGCAGAGAAGACTACCGAACCCTGAATGGGGCCCTGACTGAGGCCTTACACTGCTCGCTGATGAAGATAAAGTAACAACTCAGGGCTGGGGACATTCACGGAACACAGGCTTAACACCTCCAAGGTGGAGACCACAGCCCCAGGGCTATCAGCTGCCAGGCTCACACAAACCCCTCAAAGCAAAGGGTGGAGGAAGGAGAGGCTTTGGGTACCTTGGAAAAGCCTCTGGTCAGAGGTGCAGTGACTGCCCATCCTCCACTGTGCAGAGGAGCCCAGCTGAGGGGTCCTCACTGGGGAAGGGGGGGAAGCTTATCCACAGCAGAAGGGGTGACATGGCCCATCACAGGGGCCCCCCTCAAAGGGGTCCCCCGACCCTGCACCAGAGATGATGCAACAGACCCTCAGTGTTGCAGGGGACAGTGTCAAGCTCGCCCCTGCAAGAAAGACACGTGGGAGTTCCCACCTGGCCCGAAGTGTATATTAATCCATGGGATTCTGCACTCTTTGGCGTGTGGTGTGGCAGCGTGGCATGGCGTGTGGCAGCATGTAGCGGCGTGGCCACGGCAGCAGGGGACCCTGACCACCAGCAGATCAGATGGAGGGGAGCAACGAGATGTCATCGGGACCCTTGGATGGGTGATCTGCTTCCACCTAACCCCTGTCACCTCTCCCTGTTCCCCCACCCCCCACGCACACTTCTTTTTTCTATTTCTTTCTTTTCTCTTCCCTTCTCTTTGCCTCTCTACTCTTAAATAAAATACATCAATATTTTGGCATCAACACCTAACCTCATTTGGTTTTAATCTCGTTTCTGGGGATATTTTGAACCTTCTAAATTCTTTCCGGTTTATGCCCAGAGACTTAGCTTGCTTTGCTTTTCTGGGTTTAAACAGGATCGTAACAAATACCAATGCACATTTCTCTACATCTTCATAAAATATCAGCCCAGGAATACTGTCCCACTGCCTGGAGCAAGTACACACTTCTTCAGTCATGTTCCACCTCCAGAATCTCAAGATGAGACCGGGGATACAGCACTTTACCTTGTTCGTTTTCTCTAATTTCTGCAGGAAAGGCAAACAGGTTTATGAGGCACCTAGGAACCATTACATGTTGCAGGCTAGTCCGAGGGTGGATGCCTGGAGAACTGGGACCCCAGGAGGCACTGCAACATGCACTTTCATACAGATTATGTGCACCTTCTGGTGCTCTTATGTAAAGTCTGCCTGTTTGGTAGAGATAGCGGGCAATGTACTGTTCTTAAAATTACAAATAAAGCCTGGCATCTAGATCTGCCCAGGGAAATGCCCTATACAGAGAGAGAGAACTGATGTGGAATATACCCCATAACGAAGAGGAATATTTAGTTCTTTCTCTTCAGCTGTTATCTGACTGCAAAATGTTAGTTTTCCATCTTTGTAAAGGGTTCATCTGTTTGATATAAACTCAGAGAATTTTTTAAATGTCATTGTCAGCTTTATACATAATAAAGATATATTTTTCAACTGATGGAAAAATTAGGGTTTTTTTAATACAGACATTTTCCTATATTGCAAGAAAAGAAAGGAAACAAAAAAGAAAGGAAACAAGGAGAACTTCTGAAACTAAAATTATTATATTAGAAAGAGGCTGTAAGAAGAAAGAGTATTTCAAATGTAAAAAAAAAGTTTAGATTTTCACTTTTTTTAACCACTTTTGTCCCCATTTAAAGAGAGCAATGTGACAAAATTTTTGGGTTTTGTGTATCAAAAATTGACACTAACCATGTGGGAAAAAAATGCAATTGTTTCCTTTCACAACAGTTTCTCATCCTGGAAGAGAATGCCCAAGTGTGCCTGGTAAAATCTCAGCTATGCTCATAATCATCTCATAATTCTAATGTATTCATGAACATCCTCTATTGTTGTGGTATTACGCCCAGGAACACAAGCCCATATTTCTTTATATGAAGTCAAAAAAATTACTGATTTACCTAAGTTGTCATTGGCTTTTTCCCTTTCATCTCCTGCAGGCTACATAGACCCAAAATAGTCAATTCTAAATCAACACAAGTTAACTCAGTACTCATCTGATTCATACACACTTTTTCTCTCTATTCAGTTCTTTTCTATGGTTAATTCCTAACATCAGCCTTTTCTCACCAATATGCAAACAAATTAGGAAAACAATACCTGGTTTTGTATTCTGAAGGTAAATAATTTCCAAATTAGTTTTCTTAACATTTGAATTCTGAGTACTTCTAATTCATTATTCATGTATGACCTTATTAGATCTCTATAACTGAACAAAATGTAAAACCTCACTTAGACCCCATTTTTAAAAAACCAATTCGTTGTCTCCCATTTTTCATCTGCCCTTTTTACTTAGTGACTAATACCATAAGTATTAGGAAGTCAGTATCATAATTTTTTACAATAGTGAGATTAAAAATGCAAATAGAGGTGGACAAGCAAAATATCTCCTTCCTCTACTGTTTTTGTTTCTAACATAAAGGTTAACTATTAAGAGATGTGGAAACGTAGGTGCTACCTTTGAACTTGGTATCCTGTAGAAGAGCAGACAGTACTTCAGCAGGTAATTGGGTTAGGATTTTGGCACATGAAGGAGGCAAACTTACAGAAAATGTTTTGAGGTGAAGATAGACTTTTTTTTTGCCTTTCAGGAAAGCCTTGACAAGGCTTTTCTGTAATCCACTTAAATTGCCCAAGCTGTTCAGCTGCCTTTTTTTCTTTATGCTCCTACATTATACATGATAATTGCATATGGCTTATTTCATTTGACAGTCAGAAACTTATTATTCATGACTTCTTAATACTGGCTCTCTGTACAGTTTTTTTGGTTTTTTTCTCAAAAAAAGGGGGGTGGGTGTTTTGAAACAACAGAGCAATTTAGAATTTTTCCTTTTATTTATATAGAGTTTGGGGAGCAGAAAGAGGAGCTACAAAATACAATAGTAACTACATATTAAGGAAAAGTGCTTGTCCTTTGATAATAATCTACTCTCCTAACACAAAGAACCACTCATATTTCCAGTAGCAATATATATTTTACTGACCATCAGAATGTTTCTTAAAATCACAGCTCCCTGTACCTGAAAGACAGAGACTTTGATTCACCTGTCACTGACCTGGTTTCAATTATTTAGGTCAACTTTTAGTCAGAAATTTGAATTCAAGTTTGCTATTGTCTCAAAACAGCCTTGCAGCCCTGTGGGAAATGAAGGAAGAAGGAGGAAATCATACAACATCTGGACAAACAAGAAAGCAGAACAAATAGTGAGGATTTAAGGTGACTAGTACTTCCTTTTAGTAGTGCTAGGTCTGTAAGCAGGTTATGGTAGCCATGATACTGAATCAGTTTTTATCACAGCAAATATAAAAAATGACTGGCTTTTCCAAGCATCATTACTGAAGAGGTATGAAATGAGTCCTGAGGACTGCCCCCACCAAGGAGAACAAGAAAATTCCAGCTGCTGCAAAGAGACAAACCTAAAAGTCTCACAACAAAGGCATAAGCTCCTGAAGATAAGAGCCTTGGGCTTCTTTAGATCACTAACACCAGAAAAAATTCCATAACCTCAACCAATGCAGAGAAACCAATACTCTGACAAACTTTTAAGAAGCAATTTCATCAAAGCAATCATAATTGATTTTTTCCCCTTTTGTGACCTCTTTTTTTTCCTACAGAAATATAATCCAGGTCCACATTTTGTTAAACACTCTCAATACATATAAAGTGTCAAGTATTCTGTAACACTAATAGTGTCATGTAGTAGTAACCAGGAAAAATTTCAAAACATACACAATTCTTTTTCTATTTCTATTTCTATTTCTATTTCTATTTCTATTATTAAGTATCTGTCTAGTTCCTTTTGATTATATTATACATGCACATACATTTTACATGCATATAATCAGATTTGCATTGGCATGCACAAAGTTAAGTGTGGGCAGCATTCCATCAAGTTTATCTTCAGAAGAAACACATCTGAAAGCAGATTCAGGAAGGGAACTGTAAAACAAACATTTAAGAAGCATCCTTCCTTCAAAGAATGTCAAAATGTTTTAGAGACTTATAAATACAGAAACTGAGACACATAGAGCTCTCTATGGAACAGAAGGAATATAATTCAGTCAGTGCATGCTACATTTCACCACAACCAATGTGTACCAGAAATGTAGTGCCTATGCAAGGAAGAATTCAATAAAATTATGTAGCTACTCAAACACCTGCATAGAGTAAACACCACTCTAGCACATTATGGACTGACACTACAAACTATTAAATACTTAAAAGAAAAATCAGTCATGAGTATGTGTGGTGGGGTGCAGGGGGGAAGGTGTTTATACTTAAACACATGCATATGTGTCTTCAGAGTACATTTTGATCTTTTGTATGTTGATGAAGAACTGTGTTGACCCTGCTGAGATACAATGCTGTAGTTTTAGGAAATTTGTGTGTTCAGTGCTCATCTGAAGAATTTTTTTTTCTTCTGTTTCTCTTAGCCACTAAAATGCAAAGATGGCAGGATGTTTACTTTGTTGTCAGGCATTGTATATGATGACTGTCAAATATATTTCTGTTAATATAATTTTGAACCAATAATATGAAAAGTGTCAAATGGAGGAAAGTAACTCCCTGAAATTCTGTCAAAACTTTTTAGTAAATCCCAGTCACACAAGATAGAAAGAACCAGATCATACTGTAATGCCACATCAAATGCTTACCATACTCAGCACTTTCTATGCAGAAATATGATAATTCCATGTAACTGATAAAAATGCATTTGTTTGCTATCCTGTGAACTGAGAGCTTAGCAAAGTGTACAGACTTTGTGCAACTGATTTCAGAGAGAAATACATATTAGATTATAATACATTTGATCATTACTGTTAGTTGAAGGGATCAACTCTACTATCCCCAGTGCTTACCTGAGAAGGTCTGGCATACAGATTACTATGTTCAAGCAATTGAAAAGTATGCTGAGAAAAGTGTGCAGGACCAGGAAGTCCAATCCCAGTACAACTGTCTTCCCATGCTTCTTTAGTCTTCTCAACTTAGGTCTTCTTTGTGCACCTAATTTCCTGTGCACCTTTTTTTTTTTTAACTTGTTGGTAACATGTCAGGTTGGTATCATACCTACCCTAGTTGTTTTCACTTTATTCCCAGAGGAACAGCTCCATCCCTTACGATCTGGAAGAACTTTACATTCCTCCCCTTCAAGACACGGTTGCATGTGGCACCACCATTTCTGCTCCACTATTGAAGCTACAAGAGAAGAAAACAAATATATTTGCATTTTGTTGAAATGGACACTTTAATATATCATTATGTTGCAACATTTCTTTTATTTTCCAGGAATATATTAGAAATACGTTGAGTGACATCTAGTCTGTAATTTTCAGCCACCTCAGAACCTTCATAAGAAATTCGGTTTCCAATTTGCAAAAGGTGCTATGTGTTTCAAAGTCAATCTCTTCACAGCAGTTCTTTTCAACCTCATTTTTATCTTGCTCAGCCAGATTTCAAAGTTTTAAGTAGAATCTCTTCTTTTGCTTGGTCTACAATATAGCCTAGCATAGCTTGATTAAATTTATTCCCCAATGACAACATATTTACAGCTTCTCTGACAGCCAACAACATATCAACATTAAAGAGATCATGTAAAGGGTGATTCCTGCTACTCTTTCAGAGAAAGACATGTGAAAAATCAGCTATTATTTTCCCAAATAAAACATATGAGACTACCAGAATTGTTAAGACACTAATATTGCACTGTGAATAGGAATAATAGTGTAGGTCTAAAAAGATTTAAAAACAGAACTGTGTTCTGTTTGTCTGCTTGTTTCTTTCCAGTGTGGTAAATATATAAATTAGGTGTAAGACTGTAGCACATAAAAATTATGTTTATGTAGGTTTTGCATAAACACTTTTAATTAAGTGAATTTCATACAACTCCGAGAATCCTCTTTTAGTTAGATCAAATTTAGCGTCTCAAGGGGCCTCTTTCACTGGCATCTAATAATTTTGTTTAGCACTTCCACAGAGCAAGAGCAAATAATTAATTTTTCCATCTTCCTCCCATTCACCTTGGACACCCCCTTCAAAATGCAGCTTTCCTACTCTTACTTTAAATAGTTAACTGTAATGGAGTAGGTCTCGTTAATGACCTTAAGCCAGCAAAAACTCCTAGGAACACAAAGAGGAAGCAATAGAAGGAGTCGCACCATCAACACAAGAAGGAGCTGCCCGGGTGGTACCTGCTACCTGCCCAGGGAAGCAGGAACACTTCACCGTCTGTGATCTTTCTTCTATCTTATTCTTATTGCAGCATCTGTGAAGCGCCACCACTTCACAGGTCCCAGTTTTAACATGGTGAGCTGTGAAAATAAGAAGATGAACAATTTGATAACTTTGTGAAGTAACATCATACAGTTTGGTTTGGATTCTTTTTAATTAGAAATGCATTAAACTTGGCTCTGTAAGGTAATCTGCCACACATGAAAACAGAACTACAATGGTATTAACACTAGAATGAAGAGTTGATTTCATTTCCAAATGTAGTATAACTATCACAGGCAGAAAACACTGGCTAAAGAAGAACAGTTGGATAAGGCTGCATATGGGCCTGTTCCAGTGAAGCAGGAAGCAGAAACTTAAAAGTAACCTAGAAACTACATTAATTTCTGGACTCCCATAAACAGCTGTGTATCTTTACCAATTTTTTTTTTCTTTTTCCCTATGGGAGAAACTTTGAAATGAAAGTATATCAATGGTAAAATACCCCTATATGCATATGTTTTCAGAATCTGTCTTCAGACTTTATGCCCAGAACAGACTTTGACATGGTATTCCAAAACCTTCCTACAGGCAGACAGAGAATAACTGGCAGGATACAAGGAAAGCCCTCAAATGAAACCCAGAAATAAAATCTACTAAGAAATCACACTTGAAATTTTTCTGCCTGGCACTGCAAAGTTTGAGATCATGGGGAACAAAATCTTTCAAACAAGGGAGGCAGCAGGACAATCTTAATTATTCCATATCTGTACCTATCACTCCCATTCATGCTGCTCTAACTGATCACCAGAATAATACTGCTGGAGTTCAATGAAAGGACCAATTTCGTAAGAGGAGAGCTACCAAAATACTCTTTCTGGTTCAGCAGTCAGTTACCAAACGATCTGGAGTTCGGAAAAAGTAGTTTTAACTGAACTTTCAGCGGTTACTTATACAAGACCAGATATTCTTGGGGGTAGTTCATTACCAGCAGAAGAAAGAGATTAAAAAATCTGAACTTTAGCTGGTATTGACCTACAACCTTGTATGGTCAGGAATACTAATTATGTGAAGCAATATGTGTCCTTTATTTCTGCTGCTATTTAAATTTTTGTGTGCTTTATGCAAAGCCTGTGTACTGAATGCTTCAGCTACCTTTAATATCCCTAATGTCAAACAATAAACAGCTTCCACAAGGAGAAAGCCCTAAGAACAGGAGCCCAACACGGATCTGTGAGCTCACTCAGTTGTTATTGCACAGTGTCAGCTCCTAAAAGGCCTGAGGTAGGAAAAAACTTGATGTAGGCTATGGAACCCATGAATGTTCCTAGAGGCAAAAGCCACAGACATCAATTAGACTCCAGGTCTTCATCAACAAAACATAAGCTGCTAAACGTTTCTTTGGGGAATTATGCATTTTTCAGTATAACAAATTCCAGTGAACAGTCTGTGGTCTTTGCCATCACTCAATGTATTGTACTATGTCAGGTTTGATTATGATCCACCACATCATGCTGTGCTACAGCTGAAATAACTGTGCTACAGCAAACAATTAACCCATGATCCATCATATTTTGATATGCTTAAATGTTACATTTAAATAAAAAATCTACGAAGAAAGAAAATCTCTTTATGTACAAACACTGATTTTCTTCACTTTCTAACTGTAATTTTTAATTCAAGAGAGGATGAGGAAAGCAATTCATACTATCTGCCTGAACTTTGCAATCTCTGGTATTTCTTACCTTTGATGACAATGAGCAAATATTTTTACAGCTACCAGCACAGGCTGCCCCAAAAATTACTTTTAATTATTTTTCAATTAATTCCACTGGTATACATGCCAATAAAGCAATTTAAATAACATTAATAAACATTCTTTTTTTTTGTCAATAAAACACTTGTAAAGTTTTTTATCTGTGAACAGGAAAAGAAATTATTCTAGGATATATTGGGAATGTATAATATATAGTAGAACAAACACATCCTGCTTTTGCATGTTCACATTAACTTTTATTTTGATAGGCAATTACACATCTTATACCCACTCATCCTAACACAAATTCACTAAATTGTATTTTATTAAAGGTACGTTACAAACCCGAGACACTGAATCTACAAAAGAAAGCAAATTTAGTGGTAGGATGAGAGCTTCAAACCACTTATTTTTTCACTATATTAGTTTTAATTTGTATTCTGCATATCGCCGATCCTGAAATTTTGTGTCCTCACTTGCTTATCATATAACTTTACACTGCTTTACTGGGTCTACAGAAATGCTGTAATACAACTGCTGAGGAAAATAAAGTACAAAGTACACCAGTAGCCATCAGGAATGGAAGACAGTTAAAAGAGCTATTGTAAAATTCTGGGAGGGAAATTTTCACACTGAAACAAAAATTTTGAAAGCTTCCTTTGTACTAATTAGGAGGACAAAATCAGGCATTGTAAGACTATTATGGAAAAAGAGTGTAATGAAATGAAATGGTCATAGTCATGTACAATACATAAAAGCATTTCAAAGGGTGAAAAGACATGAATAATGGAAGAGAACAAAAAATAACCACATACTATTTATTGATAGTATTCAGAGAATCTTTAATAAAGCTGCCTTGAAATTTTCTGGGTATAAAACCAAAACATCCTAGAAAAATATACAAAGATATTTCAAACATTGAGTAATCTAGGCTAAGCAACCCCTAGTTTCTATTTGCCATCTAGAATATGCTATGAAAATTCCTTGAGAGGAAAAGCAGGGATTTCAGGTCCTTATGCTGTCAAAAAATTAAGTTCCAGTGCTGTAAGTACAGTATCTGTCACATTCGTGTGAAATTAAAGCTTCTATGCAGTAGATAAAGGATTTCCCACAACCTAAAACAAATTAACCTCATTAAGCCACTGAATCACTCCACAAAAGGAGGATAGTACTTTGGCACATTCACATTTTGGTTTTGTTTCTTTTCCTCTTAGCACAGACTTCAAAGTATGCTGCTTGCTTTGCAGAAATTGTTTGAGGAACCGAATGTCATTTCTGTAATCCTACAGAAATTAGTTATTCAAAACCACTGCAAACAGTATTTCATTCCCTGCTAATGCAAGTAGTCCTTCATGCAATCAGTGTGGAGAGGGACTGAAGAAAGAGACTCAGAGATCTCTATGTGTACAGACTGCAAAGTTTTCCTGATGATTGTACATAACATAATATATATATAAAAATTATGTTCCAGAACATATAGCACTGTGGAGCTTGGAAAACAGGCATAACCATATCTCACCTGTTAATGGTATGTCCTGTAATTAATCTGGCACTTTTACAGCTTTTTTTCATGTAGCAAAATCATCAATACCTATTTCATAAATCAGAACCAGAAACTTAAGTGATCAGTATCACGTTCTTGGAAAAAATAAAACTAGGCAATTATTAGTGTTCATTTTACAGAAAACTTTTCTTACTCCTTCATGGTAGGTTTAGATTTCTTTCCTTCAGGTGAATAACATTTCAGTCACATTTGCACAGTTCATCTGGAACTAAGTTATGACCCTTACTCTTCTACTTTTGTGGGAAAATTGCTCCAGGGAAGAAGGGAAGTTACTACTCAAGATTATTATTTTTTGCAACTCAGCTCACAAATATGAATGTAAGGTATTTGGTGTAGGTATGCAAACCTTGTATTAAATCAAGAAAATCTTCTGAATGCTATTGTTCATCTTGATCACTTTTTCCTAGCCTCAACACTTAAACACTGTTGTTCAATTCTGTCACCCATCTGCTCAGTCATTTGAATCTTTTCTTTCCTGAAAGTTGCAGAGGTCATGCATCAACACATACACTGGCCATTAACAAAGAGGAAGAACTAAACAAAATAAAGTCACAGCCTGTTTCTGTCTTCAGGTTGCCCGTCATTTCAGTAGATACATATAAATAGCAGGGAAAAAAAATACCAAAAATGCTCTATTTTATGCTCTCTGCGAAGACACTGGCACAGCTGGGTGATACAGTTAAATCCATCTAATGACTAACAGCTACTGCAAGCAAAAGAAGATCCCTTGTCTCTTGTCCAGCACTCTTCCATCCCTTGCTTGCATGAATACTGTCATTTGATAGTGAAGATGGTAAGCGAGGAATTTGAACCGGCAGAAAAATTTCCCTTTTTTTTGTTTTTAGGGTTAGTTCTCAACCAGTTTAGCTCCTACAACTGGGTGCAGAGAACCAGTAAGAAGCAATTTCAGCCATCTGGAAGAGGAAGGAGCTGGCAGCCACAGATACATGATTAACTCCTTTTGCAGAAACCAGTTCCTGTATCACCTTACAAGAACTGCAGCTCTGTACTCTTACATGAAATAAATGTATCTTATTTTATTCTATATCAGGTAATTTTTCTAAGGTCACAGAGACTATTTAAAATCTGCAAAGCTTTGTTTGTTTGTGTCTCTTTTACAGTTGAAAAAAAGAAGCATCAGCAATAAATAGAAGAATGGAAATTACACTTAGCCATGAGTCTCAATCCATATTGCATCCAATATTTTATACACTTTAGCCTTTTTGTCACCTAGGGTATGATCAGGAAGATGTCCGATATGAAATAGTACAGTAACCCCGTCTTTCAAAGTAGAGTACATATGCATTTTTTATTTATGTAAATTATATCCACATTAAGGATTATAATGGAACGACTCTTTTAAATAATCATCTGTAAGGAAAAATAGACAGTATTTCAGGACATTGTCAACTTACTTCATCCATTTCCCCAAGTGACTAGTCACTACTCTATACCACAATACTCAAACAAATGTGTGATCGGGTGTTACTGACAAAATAAGTCAAATTAGTGGTTATAATCTACCATTTTTCCAGAATGGGCTCTAAATCACTGCCCTACCCTTAAATAACCAGGAAAAAGAGGGTTTTCTTGTTCACATGGTTTATTTGCTTTGTTCATACTGATTGACAAGGAAAACAAATGTAGGTTATTTTTCTGCTACACTTCAGCAATTTTAGTATGTCATATCAGTCTCAGTGTGTCACTGTAGATAGGAAGAATACAAACGAACTTGCAAAATCTCCCTCACATACACAAAACACACACTCTCACACAATATTGTTGCAATTTTTCAATAATTTAATAAGTGTTAGTAGCTGCCACTGCTAAGCAATCAAAATCTTATACAACCCCAGCCAAGTCAGGATTTCCATCTAAACTTTCTCTTTAAATGTCAGACAAAAATATATGAAAACAAATACACTATCCAATTCCTACATTCAATTAATTTTAACATTTTTCAATATTTTCTGTAATATCCATGCAACAGCTGTTAGGGAAAAATCTGAACGTAGTTTATTTCAACTCTACCAGCAATGGTTCTGATATTACTGCAGTTTTGTGATCTAAGGACACAAGCAATGTAAAGTTTTTTGTTAAGGATAAAATCTTTGATTTGACCAGTAATCAGTGCAGCTGGGAGAAAAGCAGCCAAGTGTAGAGGTGCAAATGGCTGCAGCCACCCTGACCCCTGAAGATCCACCAGACACCAAGCTGCTGTGGTCAGGCACCGAAGCTTAATGCCTCACTCTGCAGTTAGGGTGAGAGCCCATAATCCCCCTGTTCCGCAGTTTATATATTTTTATGTGACAGGTTCGTGTTTCCCCCTCCCTGTTTTATGTATAAGTTTGTTAATATTCCTTTCCCCTAAGTTAATACGTATTAATTCTAGAAAGCTCTGTTGTACTTGACACCCCATTGGTTCCTTCCCTACATCCCTCCTTGGTGTCATTTCCACTGGTTCCCTTGTGCTCAACCCCACCTCCTGTCAAGCATCCCATTGGCTGTATCCCTTATCCCCACCTTTCCTATCCCCACTATAAAATCCCTGGACACCGTCAGATCTTTGGCTCTCGGTGTCCTGCCCCCCATTGTTTCATCTCAATGAACCTTCTGTGTGGAACTTACATGGAGAGTCCCCTCTCTCAACTTCTCTGCTTCTGCCTGCGTGCCTTCCCATCAGCTCAGGGACAGCCCCCTCGGGTGAGGAGCACACCCCTGTCTGCCTGCGCTTTTGTGTGTGGCTGTGCCTGCCATAGTGCAGTCAGGTTGCAGCTAGACCTCTGGGCTCTCTTTGAGCTAGCATGCAAAAACCTGACAGCCAAGATTTTGGGAACACAAGATTCAGTTTGCTTTTGTGTACACAAAACAAAGCCCACCTCTATTTCAGCTCCATGGGCCAGAGGGAGAACTGGCAGCACAGACATCAGGAAAAGATGCCTAAATCCCAAAGCAGCAGAGGTAGATACACATCAACAGTAACCTTAGTGAACATTACCTTTAAAGATGAAATTCAAAACATTTTTGTTTCGATGCTTTTGGTTTGATAGGTGATTTTGGATCAGAATGACAATGACAGACTAATTTTTTTTTTTTTCAATAAAGGTGACGTCTGGATTTGCAACTGAGATTCTGATAATTGAGTACGCAAAACGTCTTACAGTAATTGAGCAAATGATGGTATATAGTCGAGACACGTGACTGAAAAGTATGATGAATTAAGATTATTAAATAAAGAGAATTGTATCCACAAGATTATTTTATTTTGTACCATTTTTTTAATTGGTTTGAAAAATTTATGAGATTTTTTAAATTGCAAAAATTATCAAAAACAGAGCTTTTTTTATTTTTGAAAAACTTACTTGGTGTTTTTGTTTGTTGGTTTTTTCTCTTGTTTGGCCAGTGAACTGAAAAATCAATTACAGACATGGCAGTAATTCCTCAGTGGTAAGTCCTCAGTGGTGACAATGAGGCATGACACAGTTGTGGTGCAGCTCAGGAAAGGTACTCATGTTGCTTTATTTTCAGGTGAAATATGGGGTTGTACTATAGAATCAACAGGAAAAAAATGCAAATTTTGTGCTATCCTATTCTACACTATCACAGAATCATAGAATGGGTAAGGTTGGAAGGGACCACAGAGGAGCTCCATCCTTTTGACAACCTCCCTTCAGACATGAGGTACATTGGATATATACAAGGTGTCATGAGCCACAGTTGTTTCCTTGTAGCCAAGAAGGCCAGTGATATCCTGGGGTGCATTGCCAGGTTGATGGAGGTGATCCTGCCCCTCTACTCTGCCCCAGTGAGGCACATCTGGAGTGCTGTGTGCAGTTCTGGGCTCCTCAGTACAAGAGAGACATGAAGTGGGTCATACAAAGATGATTAAGGGACAGGAGCATGTGTCTTAAAAGGAAAAGCTGAAGGAATTGGGCCTGTTCCTTGAGAAGAGGCAATGGAGAGGCAACCCTCATCAATGTATATATTATATATTCCCATACAATTATTTCTGAAAACCCTAAAAACACACCTGCTTTGTAGCTCAGCTACAGTTATTGCAAGTCACTTGGTCACTTTGGGCCCTGAAAAGTTCAGATAGACTATGCTCTACTTACACCAGTAGAGAATCAATTTAGGTTAAAAGTACAGCATTGTTTTCCATTTCTCTTTTACTCTGATGTGTCTTGCATCTTGAGATAGGTTCTCAGGTGAATTGCTAAAAAAACCATAGCTGATTGCTTGGAATACTTTAGCAGTGCCACTTGTAGGCAACACACACAGAAAATACTGCTAACTGCAGCTCCTCCCAGGTTTCTTGGATTCAACATGATGTTTTCTCTCCTGAGAGAATCATTTTAAAATAACAAGAGTCATTCTTGATAAGTGTTTATTCTGCAGATGCTAGCCCAGCTCCTCTACCCCTCAATTAACCCGGTTAGTCCACTTGGGTGAAGGATGATGAGCAGAGTTCATACAACAGCGCTATGCACACAGCATCTCCACTAGCCTTTAAAACCTGAACTAATGAATGGTTTGCCACAGTCACATTGCCAAGCATGATCTTCTGCACAGTGCCAAAGAAAAATTTCATCCATCAGTTTGTCTGCCAGCCGTCATTTACCGCCATCTGTACAGAAAGGTATTTTCCCTTTTGGAAAAAAATCAAGGAAAACTGCAATATAAGCATTCCCCTGAGAAGAGCTCACTTATGAACCTGTGAGATCTAGCCTCAGATATTCCCATACCAAAACCTATGCACTGAAATGGACTGAAGGACTGAGTTATGTCCACTTAGAGAGGAAAAGACTTACTGGAATAAAGTAGCAGCTGGCATAGTCACAGCTGTTCTCACAAACAAAAACTAAAGATGGAGAACTTCATGTAGGATCTCTCTCAGTAGGACCTGGAGAGTCCACAGTCATCTCCTGGCCTTATTGAGGCTAATTGTATTCAATCAGTCCTCTGGCAGGAGTGAGCCAGTCTTACTCAAATATGCTTACCTCCACTCTCTCAGAAGTCAGTTCCTTTTTATGGCAATGGCTACAAACTATGACTTCATACCAAACTTTTGCCAAAGAAACAGGAACTCGAAACATAACTAGTTTTCAGGTAGCCTGAAGGATAATTCCCTCTTCTCCATATGAGCCTAAAGTGTTGCCCTCCCTCGGTCCGACTTTTTAATTTTGAAATCAGGTAATCTCTAGGTTCACAAAACCACAGAGCATTCAGAGACAGGATCACAAGCAGCAATCATTTTGGAGATTTACAGCTCTTTATATGTCCACTCACTGGAAGAGGAGGAGAAGAAGCTTCTGCATGTTATCCCAGTCCTCACCACAAGCTGGGCTCCCTGACAGCAGCCTGCCTGCCAGATCTTTCCCCACCTCCCACTGCAGGTGCCCATAGAGAAGCTGTTCTGCCACAGCCACCCCGTTTGCCAGGCAATGGAGTGGATGAAAGGATGATGACAGCAGCAAAGGCTCCATGTTTCCTTATGGGACAGAAATGGAGCCACTTTGCTTTTTGTAGATTAGATTCTTCCCACATTTCTTCTCCAGCAGCTGTGGGCTGACACAATCCATGAGAAAGTTTGTGTAGAACTGGTAGAAAACCACTCAGGGCGAGGTGCAGTTTATAAATACTACAAGTCAAAAGCCCCAGTATCTCTGAGGTTGTTATCAAACATGTTCAGCAAACGATACATTAAAGTGTGCAGACATTTTGCAAATTACCAGGCTGATGCTTGAGATTACTAATTATATGATTTCACAGAGAAAAAAGACTAATCCAGCTTTCAGGCACTCAAAAGAACATTTGGCACAAAGACTTTTTATTTTCTCGTACTCTCTCTGTGGGCCTTCTGCCAAATATCTCAACTCAGCAAGAAGCAGTAGCACATGTCTCAGCACAGCCTTCAGCCTTTGGCAGAATACAAAAAACCCCACATTTTTTCCTCAATCTCAGCATGTCAGAAGCCTGTAGTTTACACAATTATGGGGAATATATTTCCTGTTTCCCTAGATTACTCTCATTATTGATTTTCTTTTCTTTCTAGCTGACCCAAATGGTCTCAGGGCATATTGTATAGATGACAAATTAACAGGTTCTTGGGGATGCATCAAAAAAAAAAAGAAAAGGAAGGGTGTTTCTAACTCTCTGTGTTTGCATGACCCTCTGGCACAACACCTTCACCCTAAGTAGTGCCTTAAGAAAAATACTGTGTATGGAAGTCTCTATGGAATAGGATTAGTACAACAAGATGGAGAGGGATATTCAGCAGTGCTTTTGAACTGCTTGCTTGCAGCCTTCTCATCCTTATTAAAAAGTATCTCAGGCCCTTAGAGGTGCCTCTATGGAGACAGCAGCTGAAGCCCAGGGAAGGGGAACCGTGATTTCCCCAAAGACAGGTGCAGCTGGGTCCCTGTGTTTTATTTCCATTGCAACACACATATAACTGCTTATGTGTGATCTTGCTTCTGCAATTAAGATATTTATTTTTTAACGTCCAGAAATTAATTTCACAGAATCTTAGAACGGCTGGGTTGGAAGGGACCTTAAAGGTCTTGTTCCTAATCTCTCTGCTGTAGACAGGGATATATTCCACTAGACCAGGTTGCTCAGAGTTTCATCCAACCTGGCCTTTAACACTTCCAGAGATGGGGCATCCACAGCTTCTCTGGCCAACCTGATCCAGTGCCTCACCACCCTCACAGTAAAGAATATTTCTCTAATATCTAATCTAAATCTACACTCTTTCAGTTTGAAGCTATTCTCCCTTGTCACTACATCCCCTCCTAAAAAGGCCCTCTCCACTTTTCTTGTAGGTAAAGACCTCAGTTATAAGATGGTCAATTCATATTTAAGTACCCGAATGTCAGCAGGAATTCCATTATCAAAGTTTTCATGTTTTATTTCACTTTTCAAAAAATTATGCTTAGCACCCCTTATTCAGCCTATTCTAAGATTTTTCAAGCTTTGAAAAATGACAGTTCCCCAAATTTATGTTGAAAATCTGATAAATCCCACCAAATAAAGAAGAGTAAAGAGAACGCCATGACTTCCAAACTAAGCAGCATTTTTTTTTCCTGAAGATGAATATGAACATCACTTGTTTAATACCTATATGGAAGAATTATTAAGATGATGAAACCTGCTATAACTGAAGTGCTCTGGGATTTTAGTGATGACCTGATAGAAACCAGTCAGTGAAGTTAAGGTAAAGTTCTGAAAATTCTGTCAGTGTCAAGATAACCATTGTGCAATATCTTTCCAAAGATAATAATCAGAATAGTGATGTTACTCACTATCCCTCTTATATACAGAAAGATATTCAGGTACAGCTGTGCACTCACCTAGGAAGTATATTTAAATGAAAACATACAATAAGATACTGAAAATACCTTTAAACATTTATTTTTGTGTATATATTCGTCATATAAATATGTGATGACATTTAACATAGCATCTATAAAAAACATTTAATTTTCGAAATTCCACCTTTTAAAAGCTCTGCAAGACTTTTTCTTGCTTTCTTGCCTTGATCATTGTCTGGTTGGCTCATTTTATTTTATACATAGAGTTTTAGATGGTATGTTAATATTTTTTGGTTTGGGGGTTGTTTTGGTTTTGTTTTTCTTCACCTCATCTATTTTCATGACTGGATAGAATGTACTAATTTAAAGTTTCTTTAATTCTCTAATGTATCTTTATAATATATTGCATTCCATTTTTCAGCTCTGGAATACATTTTTACTTAATCTGTCAGTTAAAGCAAAATATCAAATATACTTTGAAATATTCCTCACACAAACCATAGGCACATGTATGCACAGTCACCTTCCTGAAAACTATGTAACTGCTTTTTTTTTCATTTTTCCTTTTTACACCCCTGCCTTCTAGGACTTCCATGGTCCATCAGACTCCTCCATATGTGTTAAGGAAAACTCTATAGGATATCCCAGCAACATAGCTCACTGCCTGAAAGAAAGATCTTAATTTTAAGTTTCAGCTTGCTTCTTTAGAGCCCCAGGCAAGCTCTTTGAAGTGCAGAGTCAGGAGGGAAACTTAACTCAGGCCTTCAGAAAAAAACTGCTAACAAGGCACATGTCTAGTATTATGAAATGCCTTCTTTTGGAGTGATCTCCCCTGCTACAACCTTCCCTCTACATTATTGATTCCATATAAATAGCAAGTCTCTGAGCCATGGGTATGATGAATCAATAAGGATTTAGACAGAGTCTATGAATTGAAACTGGATGGCCTGAGAGGAGGCTGCCTATTCTTCAAGACAGACGAAAAGCAAGCACATTCCAACAAGCCAAGTAAAAAAGGAGAAACTGCCAGGAGAGCCATTCAGAGCAGTGCAGTGAATATTTTTGCTCAAGCAAAATAGATAATACTATCTAACGGGATCTTTTAAGATGTTCCTAGCAGACTCCCTGGCATTTGTTTCTGAAGGAACTCTGTTTAACAGAAGCTGTTGATAGGAAACATACAGACCACCCTCATAGCTATCCAAAGTCAGAAGCTACAAAAATATTACAGTCCCAGAACTCCAGAAGTGTGCTTTTGAACAACTGTCAGGTAACAAAAGCAGCTGATGTAATTCACACCTTCAAAAAAGCCTATTCAAAACAATATGGACAAAAAAAATCATAATTATTCAGGGACATTTTCAGACAACAAAGATTTGGCTTCATGCTTCTCATCTTAATCCTATATCTTTATGGAAGCTCATACATTGCACACAGGGATGTAAGAGGCCACACCAGGCCAGCTCAGGATCCTTTTTCCTTACTGCCTATCCACAAAATTAGCCATGCACCTTGTGGAGCCAGGGAGCTAGACCACTGCTGGGACACAAGTACAGAGCACAGCAGAGCTTGGTGGGCAGCTCTTGGGCATGAGTTTTCTGGGACTATAGAAAGCACACCTGGACCACAATAAAAGCAAATTATTAGTAAACTAATTTTCTATTACCCCAGAGAAGTCAAGCCTCCTGCACTGAATATGAGACTCACAGACCAGCCAAGCAACTCAGCCATGGAGCAGAGGGAAGCCTATGGTGCTGTGCTGTTGCTGCTGAAAAGGCTGGTGAAGGGGCTGCTACTTGAGGCAAGCTTCCAAACAGGTCCAGCTCCCACAGCTCCTCCTCTGCCATGTTACCCAACACCCAGATCCATCATTCTCCCACAAGAGCCAGAGAAATACTTCTGCAGGTGCCAGGAATGAGGCATTGTCCAAGATGTTACGTTGGTGCCAGAGACTGGTCATGCCAAAGGGTGAGTCCAAAGAGGCATCCACAGCTCTCACATCTTTCTCACCACTGTGAAAGGGCAAAGGGGGAAAAGGAGAGTGGCTGGCTCTCAAGGAGATATGAAATCTTAAAAAAAAAAAAAAAGATTGAATCTTAATGCAGCTGTTGCCAGTAGGAACTTGCAAGGAAGGCAAATGACCTACTGCACATAAAATTATAGCATCCAGTACTGGCTGCATACATTTTTATGACTGCGTATTCTTTCATCTTTTTGCTACTTTAATGTAGGATTTTTCTCACAGAGGTCAACATTAGAACCTCAAAACCTCTGACCTCACTGCACTGAAGAGTGGTTTTTAGTTAAATAACTGAGAGATTGGGTAGCAGTTGTTATCTGTGGGCTATTTTGACTCTTTCAAAGTCCCAAGTGCAAAGCTGAATGCCACGTACAATACATTGTAGTGCAGTGTATTTGTCTGCCAGTGTCTAACAATGTGTCAAAAATGACAGCAGACTGTTTATAAATATCCATAGGGCTGTGCCTCTTTCCAAGGTTAGATGAAATTGTAATGGGGAAATAACTGACTACCCACAATTCCTTACAAATATCTACACTGCCTCACAAACAAATATTTTTACTGCTTTAGTTCTAAAATGCACACCAGAAAAAATACATGAGTGTTAAATAACTTTCCAGGTCCACAGCACTGATATGCTGTGAAGGGAGCCAAGTGTAGTCTTCTTTAGCTTGTGGAAGACTGTCACAAAACCAGAAGAAATTTGCCTTCCTTCAATTCACCACTTTAAAAGCTGAACAGCAAGGGGATACACCAGAGGATTTGACAAAATGCCATTCATGAGACACCTTGCCTGATCACATACACAAATCTAGCAGGAGTTTTATCTTTACAGGGCTCACAAGTCAGGGAAATCTTCAGAATAATCCTAGCACATATCCTTCAGGTGCAGCTGTAGTTAGCAGATCATTGTAAAACAAACTAAAAAGATGAGGAAATCAGAAACTGAAGACGTAGCAGAATGAGCCAGCATTTCCCAACTTCAGTGGGACAGCCTTGCTTTAACACCTAATTCTTTATGTGGAAGTGGTGCCTTGTCTAGGAATTCTATGTTGACTAGGCATCTATAATTTCTAAAGCACTAGACCCACAATAAAGAAGTAAACATAGGTACCGTGAATCTCCTTCTATTTCACACACAACCACTCTGATATTTGTGGTTTGTGACTGCTCTTCACTTGGCTTTTTACTTTAATGAACATGCTTCATAACACAGATGTATTCTGATTATTTTTGATCCTCTGCCTCATCTCTCCAAGGGAGTCACATGTTCATCCACCTTTCCTTTCTCATACAGTTGTTTCTAGAGTCTAGCAACACACGTATTACTATTACATGAATACATTGTCATCTGATAGAACAGAAACCTATTTCAGCAGTTCATGCATGGTTCAGAACCCCAAAAGCAGTGCACAGCACTGTCCAAACCTGCAAACTGGGAAGACTTGCTGGAGTTTTGTCCCTGATTATTTTTTCTCAAGTACTATACATATGCAAACCTACATACACACATATACAATCAAGGACATACAAGAAAGTGTCTCTAGGTAGAAGCATCCAATGTTTTAACACAGCATTGCATCTTGACATTTTTATTCACTTTCTGAATCTTTATATCATAATTTACTATATTATTATTACAATAAAGAGAGTGGGGTTTCAACTGTTCTTGACAAAACCAAAGACATGTCACCATACACTGGATGTCTACAGTGTCTAATTTAAGCTGGACATCCCTGTATAATCAATGCAGCTAGAGAAAGAAGCACCTCCAGAAGGTATTACCCAAGTTTTAAGTGTGCAAGATTAGATCCCTCCTTAAGGGAAACAGCTACATCAGGAGAGATATTACTTGATCCCTGGTTAGTCATTTCATCTGTGAGACTGCCCTCATTGGAGTCTGACATTGCCACAATATTGATACAGGCCTAACAGAGGTCAGTGCTCTGTAATGACCACGTCTGCTCTAAGAATGACAATATCTATGTATAACTAAACCAAGCTAAAATATATCCACTGATTGATCCTCCTCTGTAAAGCTGAATTTTAAGATCTACAACATTTGCCAACACCCAGCAGAGGAGTCACTTGTAGGTCCAAATACAACACTAAAGTCAGAGGAAGAAACACACTCCCCTAGCTTTTATTTCAGGAGCTTTTAATACTTTACTAGTTATAGTAGTAGGATATCAATACTGGTTTTCAAAGTTCTCTTTAAACAGTGAACTTTCTCCTTCAAAGAAAAAAAAAAAGAAACTTAGATGACTCAGACATCCTGCATTTAAAATACACCACCGATTTTTTCTTCATTGTATCAATAAAGGAACACAAAAATAATCTGGAGCCTTTCAATCCCACCCTATAGCTGTAAAGTAATAGTTCCACATTTTTCTCCAGGTTGCCTGTAAGGAAGAAATCTCATTTTTCTCATCTACATCCTCTTTAATTATTCATATTTGCTATGCCTAAACCTAGGAGAGTTTTCCATAAAATAAACAAAGTAAAAAATAAATGCCAAAAAACCATAAACACTTCATTAAAAACTATTGAAATTTTTACCCCCTAATGATTATTTTTATGAAAAACTGAATGATATTTTATAGTTTAAGATTTCTCTCCTACAATGACTCTATTAGGATAAGCCATAATTTGGCATTTTCCTACATTTTTTGTGTGGGTCATAATGCTGCTGAAGTGTAGACTGTTGTATTCCTAGCATCCAGCAGAAGAGCAAATTAGTTTATAATCACTCCTACAGATCTGTTCGAAAGATAGATTTTTAGGAGAGCTTTTCTGGCAGCCAAAAATAGTCTGATTATTGGGACCTTTTACTTTTTTTTTCCTCCATACACCATTATTTAGTGTGACAGTTTTAAATGGGAGCTCTTCACAGGATTTATTGTATATCTAGGTTAAAAAATGTTCATTAGGCTAATTCATATTTGAAAACAGAAACAAGAACTAGACTTGAGAAATATATTTCCTTCAGCAAAATCATTATTTTTAAAAATACTTTCAGTACTTACTGCCAATAACGTCCAACAGACTAGCATTGTTTATTTCAGAAAGACAAAAAAATAATGAGGCTAAAATATTGCCTGTGATGAAATAAACCACATGTACTGCAAAAATAAAGTATGATTTCCATATGCCATTCAGAGTATTTTAATTTAGTTTTGCTCTCACTTTCAGAAAAAAAAGCCAAAAATTTAAGTTCTAAAGGCCTTTAACATGAAAAAAAATTGTCTATATCCTATCAGTGGAGGTCTTAGTCCAAACTAATTAAAATATTTTTGTGTTTTGCTATTTCCAAAAATAGCTGACTGATTCTGAACATTTTAGGATACTTCTATAACTAAGAAACAGCTGTTCTAGAGTATGGCATTTTTATAGGCAACAACATGCAGTGCTCCTTCTAGTTTGTGCTTTGAGATTTTTGAAAGAAAATTTTAAATTACATCAGTTTAAAAATTCTTCCTTTTTCTCTACTACTTAGAGAAAAGTACTGCACACTTGACTGCACACTTGTGAAGTAGAATATACCTACCCCCTCTCCAGTGGCCATGCTCTTTTCTTCAGTCATGTTCCTCTTTACAAGCTCTTCTTCAGAGTAAACCCAGGAAAACCTAATGGCAGAGATGTTGTGACAGAAGAAGGGTAGAAAAAGGTGTTCTGTCTTTAAATCTCTGCAGAAAATGCAACTTGCAGGGCAAAAACTGAAAAGTCAAGAAAGTCATAAGACCAGTGAGCCATGTGTAATGGGGTTTCTCCTAATTCCCCACTTTTTAGCTGTTTGTATCCAATCCCAGCTTCTTCCCTAATATTAGGCAGAGGGCCTGAGTGCACTTCATTCCTGCCATCCCCCAGGATTCCAGGACTGGTGATCTTCTAAACTATACTATGAACAGGAGTACCCTTAGGAGGATGAAAGGTCAATTCTTTTCTCAGATGTTTCCAGAGCACAGCCTCTGCAGGATGCCCTTTGTCTTCTGCAACACAGCTTTCTAGCATACTATGTGGTGTTACAATGGAGGAGAAAATATGGACCATTTACTTTTCATAATTGAGATTTTCTGAATTTTCCCAGGTTTATAAAACATAAACATAGACATAGGAAACAGTATTTTAACTCTCCTAAGACAATTTTTGACCAAAACTAGCAGGAAAAAAGAGATTTGCATAGCCTTCATATGCACAGTGTGCAGCAGTGTAACAAGATGGCACAAAATTACTCTTCCTCCTTCCTTATTTAAACTTTTATCTTCTTTCAGATGTAGTCATATTTGCTCTTAATATCTTTGGCAGATGTTCTGGGGTGAATGAGGCAATTAAGAATCCAAAATTCCCATTTCTTCCAGATGCTTCTTTTCTCAATATTCACTCGCTGGAAATATATTTACTTTCCACTCTGCGGTGTGTACATTTAGCACACCTTCTGGGTTCCATTTCACAAAGTTTCCACAGTTAATCTGACAAATGCCAATGCATCTTAGATGAAAGTTTAGCACCAGTAATATTTTTTTCTATTAGTAGCATATTTACATAATAGAACAAAATTTAGTGAAGTTTTAAATAAGAATTTTACTTAAAAAATATCTTCATTTTGTTTTTCATAGGTACAGTACTTTCTGCTATCTGTCTGATTTTTAAAACTTAACTTTGGTTTTCCTCAGTTTTTCAGCTCACTGTAGGGATTTAGTGATAGTTTTGGTCTTTTCTATGATTATTTCTATTCACTGAGATTGAACTACAGGCTGAAGTGGTTCATCCTTGCTCCCTACACATCAGACACAATACATAGCCTTGGGTTCAAAACCTGGATCCAGAAAAATTCTGACCTTCTCAGTAATTCAGATAGCTCTCCTCTCATACATTGGTCTGGAGCACAGACTCAGCTGAAGCAATTCTAATAACTTGCGCCTAAAAATACCATGGCACAATGCACCCAAGATATGTGTTGGTCTTAACAGAATACTTGTATTGTGCATATCCTTTCTGCAGCTCTGCATTCACCCAAAATAACCCACACATTCAGCTTTATACTTCAGTCATTCCAAGGCACTTGATATTGAAGCCAGAAGTATTTTGCAAAAAGAATTCCAAGTCTACTGCATTTACTTGAGAACAATTTGAGTACAAGAGTTATACAAATCTATGGGGAAAAAAGAACAAGACAGACTTGGCAGCTCCTGCCTCAGCCTCCTCATCATTACAGGCAGAATTCTTGCTCAGCCTGGTAAAAGAGAGCTGCACAAGGCAGACTGCTCTTTTATGATTTTCCTGCCTTGTGTCATCTGAACCCCCAAGCCAGCCTCCATCCTCCAGTATTGCTCCCATTTAAGTAGAGAGGTGGTTTTTCTTGGCCACAGTTAAATAGTACTTTCACACTCCCAAACAGAAGGTCAAAATTTCACTACTATTTCTTTGCAAATTTAAGAGTTCTTCCAGACTTTCTCTGCATGCACACAAGTATCTTAAGGGCTGGTGCCAAGAGGATGAGGCCAGGCTCTGTTCAGTGGCGCCCAGTGACAGGACAAGGGGCAACAAACAGAAACTGAAACAGGAAATTCAATCTGAATGTGATGAAAAACTGCTTTCCTGTGAGGGTGTGTGAGAGACTGAAATATTATGGTTAATGGCTTAAACTTTGTTATGAAGGATTTTTTGCCCAATATGACAAAACTGTACAAAGAACTTTTGACCACTGAAGCCCACCCCTCCCTGAACATGCGTCCTGACTGGAACTTTGGACTGTGAGTGGAGCTGCCTAAGGGAACTTGAGACAAGATGAAGGTGACACTGTGTTCAACAATCTCAGGTCTAGGGAGAAGTAAACAAGGCTGAGGGAGCAGAATGTATCCACAAGAAAACCAAACCCAGCAGCTATCCTGAAAATCATCTTGGGCTGGGTTCAGGATGGGAGAGGCCGTAGCTCACAGACCCATCTGCTGAGGGCAGCTTTGTACACACTCCACCCCAGTTGGGGGTAGTGGGGGGAGGAGAGTTTTGGGTGTGTGGAGTAACCTCTGGTCAGCGGGAATGAGCACCCATCCTTCCTTACACAAACTGTCTGAGCTGTAAAACCCCCCCACCCTGGAAGGTCACATCCATGGGACATTCACATGAGGGACAGCTGAGGGAGTGTCATAATCCATCAAAGTCTCCCAAAGCTCCCCCCAGACTCATTCCTGAAGCCTTGCACCAGGGGATTACACATGATCCAAGTGATGCAACAGATCCAGAGTCTGTTGCAAGAGACAGTGTCAAACTTGCCTCCCCCAGGGGAAGTACCTGGGCATTCCCACCTTGCCTGAACATATATTAATCCATTGAACCAGAGTTTTATGGAACCCTCACCACCAAGAAGACAGACCAGAAGAAGAGGATCAATGGGACACCATCAGGTTCCACCATCAGTGAAATTTTCTACTTAATCTGTCCCTCTGTTTTTCTGACCCCACCACTCTCCCCCCCCCCCCCCTTTCTATTTCTTTCTATCTCTCTGACTCTACCTCATATTTACTTTTAAATAAAATCTATATTATTGACTTGAGCATATGGTCTCATTTGCAGCTTAATTCAGGCGAAGCATCTCTCTAAAAATTTTAATTAAATAGTATCCCAACAGGGTAACAGACCATTGGAACAGGCTGTCCAGAGAGGTTGTGGAGCCTCCTTCTCTGGAGATATTCACGACCTGCCCGGACACGATCCTGTGTAACCTGCTCCAGGTGAACCTAGATGAGCTCCAGAGGTCCCTTCCTACCCCAAAAATTCACAGATTCTGTGTATTTTAGCTCAACAAGGAGAAATGGAACAAATGTAAAATCCAGGTTTAACAACTAAACCTTTTTTAACACAACAGAATAACATTTGCAGATGTTTGCAGAATGATATACAGATATAAATAAACCTGTCACAGACCAGATTTCACTGGCTTCTAAACTGTAACATGAGACTCTATTTGAAAATTAGAAATAAAATAAGACCTTTAGAATTTTATTCTATGACCCTTATGCAGGAGAAGAGCTTTTAGGCAGATAAAAGAATGATATCCAAACTGAATCCTCCTGCTAAGAAACTTTCCCAAAGTTCCAGAAGCTATCCAATAGGTTGTGAATTATTTGCTATAGGAATTCAGGGAAGTACTCACACTTACACGTAAAGCTTGAGGTCTCACTTTTTAAAAGGAATGAGCTCTGAAGGGTGTTTCAGAGAACCTAAAAGAGATGCCTAAAACTAGATGCTGTGGAAAATTCCCTGAGTTTTCAGTTAGTTTTGAAAAGTACCACTATTTTGTGAAACTCACATAAATAAATTATAAGCACTTTTAAAAACACTAAAATGGTCCACGTAAGCTATTTCAACAGTGATGACCTTGCATTTTCCTCTTTCATCCAGGTCTCTTGTACCTCTTCACACATATGCATACATATATGCATTGTCTTCTAAAACTATGATAAATTTTACAAATCTGCATTGAGTCTTTTATGGCTGGACTAACTATCTCAAAGGCTTTTTCCCACCCAAATAATTCTATCATTCTATGATTCTAAATCTCTACTTCAGAGGAAGACTGCCTTAGTGAACTTTAAAACAGTAAATTCCCTCAGGCCTCCAGTGAACAGAACTCAATTTTTTATTCAGAAAGAAACTTTATAAACTGCAAACCAAAACAAAGAAATTATTTTTCTGTGGATACTTCCCAGAACAGCTGACTGCTTCTGAATGTCTCCTTGGCACCTGTATAACTAAAGAACATCTGTTCTAAAATATGACATTGTATAAGCAATTACTTAACACTGTTGTAGAGTAAATTCAGTGGAGAGTGTCAAGAGAGAAGGGCACAGTCTTTATACATCATCAGCAGAAAATTAATACAGATGAAAGTTAGATTAACATATGCCCTGAATGTTATAGAAATAATCTCTACATGGGATGTGCTTTTTCAGGCACAAACCAAACAATCTGAATATGGAAGATCCTTTGATTCAGATTATGGGGTATGCAGTAGATACCAGCGTTTATATGGGAGAGTCATTGCTGATCGTATGGAATGTATATTGGAAAGTCTAAGGAACAGTGCGAAAAAACTTAATACTGGCACTAGAATAGATGTCCTCCATACATGAAACCTGATCTTGACTTTGAAGATGGAATTGGTCCTAATCCTGCCATTACAGTAACTTTACACATTTGGATAGAATGGTTTTTGTTGTAAGGGACCTTAGAGATCATCTAGTTCCACATAGATAGTATTAAGGATCAGACCATAATTATAACATGATATTGATTCATTATATTTGACCTATAAATATGATATGATCTTAAAATGTTGAATTTGAAAATAATATAATGTAAAGGAAACTGTAAACTATTCAGATTTTCTTTTCAATTATATTCTTGTTTGATAGTCCCAGACGTATTTCTCCAAGGAAAAAAGACAGGAAGAAATGAAGTTGTCACACCAGTGGAGAAAAATCTGCTTGGTTTCTCCACCACAGAAAGCTGACTTCAGGGTCTTGGATATAAATTTGTCATGATCGTCCAATATATCTCAAGATAATCCAACCATTGGCTCCAAAGCCATCAGAAGACCCAAACACAGCCTATTCTACGTTTCATGTCAAATTCCAAGGCTGGAAACTTCAGCCATAATGAACATGCAGAGCTTTCCTGCACATAAGGATTCACACTCTCAGAGTAACTCAGTACACTCTTGTTACCAGCATTAAGTACTTACACAGAGACAGAAAATGACATTTCCTCAAAAGGTTTTTTTGGTTAAACTCATGTGATATTTGCCTTTAAAACTTTGTAACAATTTTCCTGTTTACAACTCCTATATTACGTCTCTACTGGAAGGATCATTTTTAAAGAACATGTAGCCCGTATACTCAATGAGTAAAAATGTTTCCAGAAAGGGGGAAGGTTCTGGGGAGTGGGCACAGGCAACTGCAGCAATGCCATTGGGTTGCTGTGACACAGCATCCTGCTCCATGATGTTTAATAGGAGTCTAAAGGAGGACTAAACAGTCCTTCTCGTACTTCCTGATCACAGCTGCATGTAACATCCATTGTTTTCCTGTTCAAGTCCAAGGAAAATTTTATATAAGATATTCTATATGACATGATACACATTTAGGCAAATGAAAAATTCAGAATATAACTGCAAGCCCAGAAAATAATATTTTAAATATGGAAATGATAACAAAAATATGTGCTACATTATTTGAGCACTTAAAATGTTAATGAAAAAAGGAAAATTCTGATCAACAGATCCAAGCGAGTTTACTGTGTAACAATTTATTTCATACTATTTTTATTATTTTAGTAAAAACTGTGGCATGCAAATGTAATCACTCTGTTTTCCTAGGCATAAGGATAAAGGAATCTAGCAGAATGCATTACTCAGTACACGTAACAACTCTACGGGAGGAATTTGAAACCAAGAATATAAAACTGGAAAAGTAGGTCTGATTCCAGTATTAGGGAAATGTCAGCATTTACTCATGATAGGAACAAGTAACAGAAAGATAAGAATAATATCAATGTTTTTTCAGTCCTAGCATCTTACAATATATTCCTAACAAAAAAGTATAGGAAAGCTTAATCTTCTGAAACAGAAAATGGCTAGAGAAACAGTTGATTGGTGGGACAGTTATCTAAAGGAAGATAACATTACTATAAATGAAAATATCAAAAAGTTTGGAATTTGAAACTGTAAAATCAACTATATAACATTTACAAGAACATACCATTTTTTGCAATCATCTTCTTTCCTCCACAACATAAAATCTGAATGTATTTAAGAAAATTACCCTGGGTACTCACTTGTAGAAACTTAATAAAAATTTGGCAGTGGGATTACAAAACCAGGCCAAAAGGAAAACCCTGCCCTTTTTCTTTTCTTAGAAAAACCTCAAGAAGCCGTACTACTTGCCAAATAGAAATATTTTTAAGTGTTCAGTATAAGGGAAAATGCATGATATATCATTGCAACCCTCCAACTTGTATCTCCATGGCTGCTTCAAGGACAGAGAAGATTCACAGCCAAGGTGATGGTGGGAATAATGAAGGCAGTCATTTGCTGTGGTGGAGCTCGCAGCATAGGGAAAAAATAGGTACAACTCTGCTACTGCAATGATTTCTGCACTCACGTCCCAGTGAACCATCAGAACTACTTGCAACTTGGCAATTAAAGGTTTTTTTTTTTCCTTTAGAGCCTGGCAGAAGGCCAAGGAATGTTATCTCCTGAATTCTAACAGATATGGTATTAACATTTTAGATTACAGTGACAGATAATGATATAAAAGTGTTTGACTGACTGTTCTATTTTATCTTTAAGCAAATGGCAATTTTTGGATTAGGTTCTGATCCTGATGACTGAAGGTTTCAAATCATGCTCAAGCTAGATAAGAATATCTAATATCTTTCTTCCCTATGACTGCTAAAATAACTATTATCTTCCTTTGTTTCTATATTTAAACATTAATTACACTTAGAATTAAGTTAGTGAAAGCTGCACACAAAGCATTCTCATTTAAAAGAATCTATCTCTGGGCCAAACTTCGACAAGAGATAAGATGGTCCATGTTTGAGACAGCAAATATGACTAAAGAGTTTGATGAAGCAGTACTGAGAGAACAACAATACATGAGTGGATGTGTCCACCTAATATTTTGATAGACCCTACTCACAGTTTCCAGCCTCACCTGGTAGCTCCTAAGGCATACACACACATTCCTCTGTATGCCTGCAACTTCCCTCATTTAAATATTAGACATTTTGTTTCTAATTCCAGTAAAAACCAGGGAATATGCAGAAAAACTCTTCTGTACTTTGTCAGGTCCACACAACCAGAAGGTGCATTTTTAAAACATGCAATTTACCCACAGAGTCAGATCCCTCACCAAATGTCACAGTGCAGGTACTTCAAAAAAGTGCAAAGTGAGGAAAAAACAGTACTTTATCTGCTTACCCTTTATATTAGAGCCCCCATAGTGGAACTGGGAGACCTGCATTTGGTGCCCTCTTTAGCTCACAGTTCAAACCACACATCTTATGTCCTCAAACAAAAGCATTACCTCCAATCAGGCTCACTCAGAAGGAAAACAACCAATCTAATGGTTACTTAGGTGGAAGGAGAGATGTCTTATATGTGGTTTCTGTCCTCTGCACTGAGGTTACTTTCTGTTTTTAAAATTGAATATAAACACCCTCTATTTCTGTGTTATGATTGTGGTCTTCTACACAGTGTAAAATCCTCAACAGAAAGAACAAACATAAATCCATAAAACAACTATAACCTCACGATGAAGGTATTTCTACAGAAAGTTTGAATACTTCAGAGATGCCCCATGTAACCATTAGGGCTATTCTCTATTCTTAGCCAGACAGAGTCTCAAAACACTAGGAATATAGTTTCTTGCTTCTCATAGTCACACCCATTTCCAAACTCAGGGCATGTGTGGCACAGGCTGCACCACAACATTGGTGTCAGCAGTGTTCCTGCCTCAGCAAGGCAGCTGAGGAAGGCTCATTCATCCAAGAAGGGTGACCTAACCCCCAGCTTCAGGAGCTCAGTAGCTCCTTCATTCAGCTGGATTTCAGAACAGCTCCTCCTCTGCAAGGAGAAACCAAAATTCATTGTCTCCTTGTGAACAGAAAGGCATTCCCTCAGACTTCTACTTTAGTGCAAATTCACAGACAAGTAGGAGCAGTAATTCTGCATCACATATCATAGTTTAGTTTATCTATATGATAGGTATCAGATTAATAAGTTCAGCTTCTGAGTGACTTTTTTTAAAGGAAAATAAATTATCATGACTTTTCATGATAAATCCAAAAATTCTCAATTACTTACCTACCTATAGTGTTTTCAGGTTCCATAACAAATTCCTTCTGGCATGAAAGTATTCATCATTAGCCATATTTTTAAACTATTTTTTTTCAGGTTTTAAAATTAATATTAAACATATTGTTTTGTATTTTGAGAAATAGTAAACTATGCTTAGATTCAAAAGCACTCTTCATTTAATTAGAATATTATATTGCATTATCAATGTAAAAAAAAAAAACCTAGTGATCACAAAAGGTTCACAGAATTATGTATTTTGAAAGGGTTTTTCATTTTAGGATAGAAACTTTGTGTCACAGTAGCCTCTTGTCTAGAAAGGAGTGCTTGTAAGGGGGTATCAGTACATTTTTTTCTCAAAAGGACCAGTCCAATACTTGACACCTTAAACATGGGCTGTGATACAATGGTCGTAAAATCAATTCATGCTCCCTATGACAGAAATTGCAAACAGGCAGTGGTGGTAAACTGATGCTTCCCTGCCACATCTGCCAGCAAACACTATATGTTTGTACAGGTTTGTTTGTTTTCCAAGGGTTAGCAATGTGTAGGAGGATCAGGATCAGTCGTCATCAGTTTTTCGACTCGTATACTTGACAACATCCTTTTGGAGATTGATATGCCTCTCTCCTCATACTGCAGCACAAATGCTTCTGTTACTGTGAGCTGATTCTCAGGTGCATGTGCCTGGGTAAGGCACCCATCACCGCGGTATCCGGGTCCACAGCAAAATGAAAAAAAAAGCAGAGTTAGTGGGATTTTTTTACAGAAGACAGGATAAATGGAATATAAGTATGTGCACAGCCAGGAATCACACAGGAGGACTCATAATCCTGTGTTCAGGGGGAAAAAATCAAGCTTTGAGTTGTTTTAAATGCTGTTTAACTTTTTTAGCTCTTGGACTTACTGTCCAGAATGATGAAACTTCAACCATCAGTCAAGATAATGGGAGCAGAAGTGTATTCAAACCAGACTTCTCAAGAGAAAGAAGGATGGATTTGGCACCCACACACATCACACTGAAAAGATGTAATCTGAAATCCCAGCTTGTAACCCTGTTTCTCAATTGGTCCTCAGAGACTGGTTTCCCATGCCCTGCCTTGGCCTCTCTTTTTCTTGCTGCTGACTTGGGAGTTTTCATTTGTGCCATATCCCTGAAATAAGTGCAACAAGCCTAGAGATAGCCTGTCAGAGTCGTCTGTTCATATTCCTCCTGAAGTCTGCCTGGAGAGCAGAAAGCTCATTAAAAAAATTTTCACACACTGATGATCTTTTTCTTCTTTTTCTTTTTCTTTTCTTTAACAATAGCTTTTGAAAAAGAGATGGGTTTGAAAGTTAGTGCAACTAGTGAATAATATGAGTAAGTCAATAAGAAAGTAAAGATTTTTTTTAAAAGCAGATTATGGATTTTTGGAATTGTAGGGGCTCCTTCAAAGTCATTAGGGCTTGTCATGTCAATATGTTAGTAAGGACTTCTATAAATGAAGATTAATGATGCTAGGGATAATTAGTGCTGAAAAAACTCACATATTTCTCAGTATTTGGAAACTCCATGCAAAGGTGAACAGCGTCAAGCTCTCCTTCAATGTACCTTAGCTTCATTTCTGCCATGAAAGCAGGGGGAAGATTTTTTTATGACACAATGGGAAATTAAACTCCCAGTATCTTTGGAAATGAATGGTAATTGAGCTGCATAACTCTGATTTTTGCTTTTTTAAAAATCCCCTACATACAGTGAGGGTAGCTGATTTACTAAATCCAAAAGCCAAAATCTTTCTGAATATTTTTTCTTTCCAAAAGAAACTGAACAGATAAAGTAGCTGTTTTTCCAAACTAAACACTCAAGTCATGCTTGTTGTTATTATTTTTCCCTGCAAGACTTCTTCATATATTTTGTTAAAGACATGAAAAGATACAAATTAAAGAAAAAGGAGTTTTTTGTTAGCTAGCAAGAATTTAAAGAAGTCCCTGCAGCTAATAATCTGATTTTTCAGGGGGGCTCATGAACTTTCCTTTTTTTTGTTTAAAAAAATTAGATATTCCCCAAGTCATCTCTGCTATAAGGCTGAGGCTCAAATGACAAACACTGTTCAGATAATTAATGGTATAGTTCTGCTGGGTTTTCCCTTGCACAGAAAATCTAAAATTGGTGGTGAATGTTTTTATTCTCAATTATGAAGCACTAATTCCCAAAATAGTCCTTATGATTATAATTTGTTTCTATGAAATACTTAATGATAGATGTTACTCATCAGTTTTTCAAAAATAGTAGCAAGCATACTTTGGCAAAGTTTGAATTCCATAGAAGCAAACACAGCTTGACCAGCCCATGTGTATGGAATCAAAATGGTCTGGATATTGGCTTTTTGGATGTTTAAAGAGAAATAATCAAAGCAAAAGAATTCTGAATGCTGGCTAGGATATCTTAGCTCTTTTCCAATAGACAACTAAACTGGGAAGCCACAGCAGAAAACCATATTCCGGTTTAGAGGGGGAAAAAGGCTGAGCAAAGGGTGTCCGCGCAGTTCGTTTCTGGCACGATGCCCATCTTTGGTGGCCTGCAGGACCACATCAGATTCTGTTTTGTCTGCAGTCAAATTGCAACTTGCAAAAGACTTTGCAGAAAGTGTCTCTGCATCCTGAAGTCCTGAATCAGTGAGGCATTTTGAAGAAAGGTATCTTCACACAGCAGAAAAATACCTAGCAGATTGATATATAAAAATACCTGCTCATGAAATGCTATCATCAGAGTGAACATTATAAAATCTAAATGGAAACAGAGAAATTAACTGACTGGGTTTTTTGGAATCCTTCCTCTGGGTTTAACTCCTTAGCTTGTGGTAATACCTTTACTTTATCCAGGTTGTTAGAGTTTATTCTGATCTTGTATAAGCAGATAAACAGCCGACGCTATACAATGATGAAAAATGGAGTTCAAAATCCTATTATACTGCAGATCACATTTCAAGTTATATTAGCCTATAAGAAGGCATTAGTATGTGAATCTGGAGAGCTTGTTCATTGTGTTAGGGTTAACAGAAACACATGCAAAAGAAAGACCTTTTTACAATATTAAATAATCCATCACAGCTTGTGCTGGTATGTATGCATAGATATTAAGGGCTGGAATGACCAAGAGGAAACAACTCTCACATTGTCACAAGCTACTAAAGTTCCTGGTCAGCTGTTAGGAGTGAAGCATAGAAATCAGACAACGCTGCAAAGCAGCAGTCTTTTTTTGATGATGAAACAATCTCATTCAATACACATTATTCATGAAGTTAGTCTTGGCAGATAACTGCACACAGAAGCATCATGTATGTTACTAAAAATTGTTCCTTTCTAGGGTTCATTCCAGGAATTCATTTGCATCATACATATCTCCTGATATAAATATTTGTATGAGACAAGAAATATTCTTTCTTTTTTTTTAACCATGCTTTTTTTAGCATTTTCCAACTATACCATCATTACAAAATGACGTAAAATCAGAGAATGCTGAAAATGGCAGTTGAAATACTTAAACTGTCAACAGATTAATAAAAGTCTATCCATTGAAAACTCTGATTCTTTGGTACTGATTAGTGAACCAATGTCAGGAGACACAGATACACACAAGGAGAAAATGTTGCATAGACCAGACTCTTCTGAATTTGTTGATGGAGGCCACAGATACAACAGCATAATAGAACAGGATAGAATTTCTTACCTTTATGATGATTTGCCCCAGATGCTAATTTCCCCCACAGCGTTACAACAAATATTATTATTAGCAGTTTTCCTTTTGTTGCTTTCTGTAAGTATCTCTTATTCATCCTGAAAACAAAAATACACAAAAAATAAATATTTATCTTAAGATTTCTTAAAAAGACATCTTTTTCTTAATTTAAGGAGAATTGACTAATTTTTTATAAGTGGCCAGCTGACAATCCTAAAGTTTTAAATTCTGCTTAGCTCTACATGAGGTACATAGAGAAGCAACATAACCTCCCTCCCTGACCTGACAACATTCCTACACCCTACACCAGGAGAATTCAACATCATCATCATCATTTCTCCCAGGGTAAAAACAGTGTTCATAACCACAGCAGACTCCAAAGCTGGCAAGAAGGATGAACCCCTGCATCTCTGAGCAGGTTTTGATAAACAGAGCAGTTCCACTAGTGTGTCTGAAGCCAGTCATGGTAATGTAGTTCTCTCTGATTATACAGTGGTGTTTTAACTTTTGGGATTGCAGGTCTTCTTGGATTGAGCCCATGAGTCATAAGGCAATAAGAGATTTGAATAGACCTTCAGCTCATGTACCAATCCTCCTGCAGAGAAATCCTGTTAGGAAGACCTAAGTTGTTTGGAAACATGAAATAGAGCAGGGCAGATTCACTACCCTCTCCCCTGTCTACCTTTGGGTAATGAAAAGATATGATTAACTGCACCAAGGGAAATCGCACAGAGCCCCCTCATCTCACTCAGTGATGTTTTCACTGTGACAGCAAGCCACCAGGGTGGTTCAAGCACAAGATAACACATGAGTTATTTCTCAGTAACCTCCTCCAAAGACAAAATACCCCTCCACCTGCCAAAAAGACAAGTTCAGGAATGTAGGCTCTGGTGCTTAAGGATTATAGTTGTGCAGAGTGGCAAGAGGTATAGTAATTGAGTCCTTCTCTCACTTCTTCCCTGTAGAAGAACCCTAGGGAGCTAGCTATGAAACAGATCTACACAATGGTCCTGTTTCTGCTGATAGGTCAATAGAACAATGATAACTGTTTCAAACCATTTATACTAGAAAAGCTGAAAATTTGATCACTTGAACAAAATTCTTGCTCTATTGTAATGCCTGGAACTGGGTTGCTTTTCTGAGCAGAAAAAAATGCATTGCTTCATTATGGTTGCACATTTTTCTCCTATTATGTTCATAAGAAACCCAAAGGAATTCAAGTGTTTTTCCTCGGCTCATGTACAGTGCTGTCCTGGGCAGCCACAACTCTGAAATGCAGACTGCTATAACACAGAATTAACCAGTACTTTGTTCAAAGTCCCAAATCATTTTCCACTCCTTCAAAACAATTCCTCTCCTCTCAGCAAATTTCTTTCAAATATAACACCACATGCTGATAAGGCAACACACACCTCACAACTCCACTTATGGTTTCCAGACTTGAAACCAGACCACTTCCCCCAGATCTGCCAATCTTGCTCTCCAGGAGATTGATGAGCAGGCTGTGTGTAAGAAAACACGACTGAAACTAACAACCCACTGAAGAGTGTACTAAACCCTTTTAAACATGAATTCAGAGCAAACAGAACTCAGCATTCTTTTATGGAAGTCATGCATTTATTATGTGTTTCCCAGAGGTTTAGATATCACGTTTATCAAGCAAAAAGAGAGAGGAGTAAGCAAGTGCCATAGCCAGGATGGTGCATGTGCACCTGAAAGCCTGACTGATTAATAATCACAGCAGAGGTCACAGTGTGCTGCAAACCACTCTAAGGTCTGCTTTCTTGCACTTATTCCAGTGCTTTTGGAGTGTAAACTGCATATTCATCATCAGCTCCAGGTTTATGAACCACTCAAAGCTAAAGGGAAATACATTATTTGTCACTGTAAATAAGAACAAAAAAATGAAACTGGAATGCACATTCAGCATATGCCCTTTCACAGCTATCTCTGTGAAAAGAATATGAATTAACTCTTTCACTCTAGATTCTCATGGTGCACCTGTTATGCTGCTGGTGCCAAGTCATCTCTCATTAAAATCAAATCTTTCTTCCTCACCTACATAACACTGCGCAAAACCCAGTGGGAATTGCACCATTAAAGCAAGGTTGAATCTAATACAGTTTCTTCCTGTATTCTGCTGATGCCAGATTCCCTCACTGTGCTGCGAGACTGGCAGCAAATGCACATCAGAAAATGCAAATGCATCAGGAAAAACAGTAGCAGCAGGAGAAAGAGAGAAAACCAACCTCTCTGCCTGTGAACCGCAGCCCTCAGGATGCATGGCAGAGTGAAGATAGAAACCTCTGCACACAGCTGAGAACACCAAAAAGGAGTAAGCTAGCACTGAGTGAGACTGTTTTCTGCTAAGGCAGGGAACGGTTTCAGCTTTGACACAGAAAATCTGGGCTCAGTGCCATTGCCAGGTTTCCCAATTATGAGAAAAACTATACACCATTTTCTGCACCACAAGCCTATTACATTATTCTGCACTAGTTATTTGTGGTATTCACCTTTAGAAGGATAAAAATCTGAACTGTGTCTAATAGTAGTCCCATAGTAGGCATAATTAACAGAAAAATCAGTGCAAGTAGCAGTTCTGGTTTGGGACTAATAGTTCAGAGGCCACCAGAAGAACTACAAAAAAAATCTGAGCAGTTAAAGCATCCATAACATACAGCTACTGAAATTGAAAAAGCTGGGAAATTATATTAAGCATCAAACTAATTATGCTGTATAACCCTAGACCTAGACCTGTGGTTGTGTGCATTGTCCACTCGCAGTGGTCAATCCAAGGACAGACGAGTGGCTGCATAAGCACAAACAAGATATGAAGATCTCTGCTCTGAGCAGTCCTGCTACACACAGGGACCACACTGTAGCAATACATCCCTAGAAATAAAAAATGAAGGGTCTGTAGTCCAAGAAGCTGAGTGGTTGGGATGGATGCACAACACAGTGTGTCAAGAGCTAGAAAAGAAGGAGCATGCATTATCACCTGGGCTTGGAAACTCTGATGCTGGCTATTTTGTTGTTGATTTGCAAAATGGCCCATGATAGAGCACTGAAAAGATACTGGAACTAGATAGCATTTGACCCCATCTCTGAAACAACTATTAGCCTCTTGCAACCCTGATCGATGTCAAGTAAGCACATTCAGGAAATAAAATTGAGTCCATTTCAGTACTGTTATTGCACTAACATAACTGGCTGTGTTAAGTAGGACAAATGAGCTCTGAAATGATGTCTTCTTTTACTAGAGGTGATGCAGAGCTCCACAGACAAACTATAGATATTAACCTGAGCAGTTTCCTTTTTGAGACATTTATTCTTTTATTTACCTTCTTTTCTGCAGAACGTCTCCCTCACTGTGATCCATCCAGCCTTCAATAATGCCACAAAGCTGATCAAAACAGAGAATAGCCATGGTATAGGAAATACCTGCATCTGAAATTCAATTTTACACTAGCTTTATGTGTAACAAAATATTTCCTTCCGTTTCTAACCCAACATATTGGATATAAACCCAAGGAATTCTCAGCACTTTCACACAAAAGAGGACATGAAATTCTGCTGTGTCTGAGTTCATTTTTCAATGTGCTTTGAGGCAAGGAAAAAGAAAGATAGCTCCTTTTGTGGTTCAGGAACACATTCAAAATATAACAGAAAGGTATCACCCACATAATTCAAGCAGGCAGTGGCTGAGTGTGAGATGGCTCTCTTGTGCCCAGCTCTTCACTGACACCATACACAAGGAATACATTCATAGGATTTGTTACTTTTGCTCCCTAAGATTTCTTTTCCCTGAAGCACACTCCATGACACCAACACCAGTCTGGTATCATGAACTCAAGAATAGACTGTTTTGGTGATTAGTAACAAAAAAAATCCTGCAGGACTTTTCTTCTCAGGGAGAAACCATATCTGATGCTGCAGAGGAGTTTCACAAGCTGCCATGTCAGCAGAAATCCCTCTCCCAGCCCTCTGTGGCTCAACAGCAGCAAACTGTGAATACACTCCTAGGTTGCACAGGCTGTCCTTGTCACTGCTTCACCTCAGTGTCAGTCCACTTTCAACAGCAGATGTGGTCCAACCATTCAGCTGTACTGAAAATGCTATGCACAGATGGGTATTTTCACTGTAGCATCCATAAGCTTTGAGCTTCTACTTTCTTCCTTCTTTGCTTCTGGACTTGAGATCAGCCATCTTTCCAACAGCTCAGAATTAGAGAATCGCATGGGAATTACCTTACATCTTATGGCCAGTGCTAAATTGCCTTGCTTTCTGATTTTAGGTGAAGTGCAAACTCATGTAATCTTTGTTGTTGATGAGTAAAAAAATGTAAGGAAACAATAGCTTTCATTCTTCCTTTAAAAGCTTATACACAAATAAAATTCTCATCTGTTTCCTAGGAGTAACAGTATTTTTCTCTGTTGCTCCTTGTTTTTCTTTTCTTTACAAACAACAGCCTCTCTGAAGTTGTTCAAAGTTCATTTGTTCCTGCTTTACATATGTGGGAAGTTTCACTGTCAGTAAGATCCATATGCCTTTTGCAAACACACAGAACCTGTGAATGCAAGTGTTCATAAAGAGATACAAAAGCCTATTTCTCTACTGAATCATAACAAAATGCTTAAGAGAGAAAAATCTGATAGAAAATTAGTCCCACATCCTCTTACTTTTCTTTCTATGACAAGTATTTTATTTGCTACTTCAGAGAAACCCTAAATGAGTAGTAGAAATCACTTGAGACCCCAAATCTCTTGTACAGAAATAATGCAGCCATTTAAATTATCTTCTCTGCTGTGTTGAATCTTACGTTATTTATTAGTTGTGTTAGTTTCTACGTCCCACACAATGCAGGTATTTGCAGTTTTATTCAGCCTTTCCTGTGTAGACTAATGCAGATTTAAAAATGCCCCCCTGGTGAATAAGGTCGCTTTGTAAAAGTAACACTGATGTGACCCCTGTGCATTTGCATATATATAAATTCCCTCTCTGACATTCCTGTCATGTTTGCTCAGTGAACAAGTAATTTGCCACTCTCATTACTTCAGGTACAAGGTACCTTGTGAGAATCAATCTTTCTGCTTCATACATCACAGCCTGTAAAAGACACAAAGTGTACCCTGATTCCAAAATGAAGCTGGGGGACAAACATGGACACGTTCTCGCACATGTACTTTCTTTGATCTAGGTGGGCAACAAAAGAAAGAGAGTAGGCATTTAGCCTAGCAATGCCTACTGCCTATGAGACAGGAGTCTAGTATAGGAGATGTGGGAAATCCCTTCATGCAAAGCAAAGGGGTGGGGTTTGTTGGGTATTTTTTTAAAAAAGTTGTTGTTTAACAGTGTGGATCTTTCAATAGAGAGAATAAGTAGCCATAGAGAGCTTAGCCCCACTACTGAGAAATATTCAGAAATAGTTAAAGCACTGTAGGCAGACCAATACAGTAATGTTGTCACTGTTACTTTCAGTAAAGTGTAGCAGAGGAAGCAGATTGAAGATTTTGAGGCTTTAATGCCATAAAGAGGGTTTTTGAAAGGCTACTGTGCTAAAACTTAGGACGCTGAGACAAATTAAATCTTGCCAAAAGTACTTTAGCATATGATTGATATGCATGCCCATATTTGTCTTTTACTTAAATCAGTGTAACTTAAGCACATACTTAAACTTAAGCACATACTTTCCAGAAATGTATGTACACAACCTGAGTTCTTGGAAACTGATTAGCAAGTAAGCTTTTGTGAGGAGAGACAGTTTCAAGAAAAGAAAGCCTCTCAAATATCTGAAAAACAAAAAGTTACGGAATGTATGAAAGCATGGGGGAAAAAGAAAAAAAAAAAAAAACAACAAAAAGCCAACCATTCTTCTTTGAATACTTCAATTAGTTTCCCAGCAGAGGGAAACTGTAGACAGATGCACATACAGGTAATTACATTTGCCAGCAGTCTCATAGCACTTGGATGTGAAATTTACATATATATTATTGTTTCCAAAATCTGATAAGCATGGACGTTCAAATTACCAGAGGTATAAAATGCTTTAGCCACCTATCTGTATTCCATCTCCCAGCTAGAAACACTGAGAGATGATGGAAAGAACTTATTCCTTCCAAAAGGGTATGTATGGTTGTGATAATCCCCCCTTACAAACTTAGATGATAGTGATGAATGGTCTTCCCTCTAAACTGCTATCAGTGTTAATATCCCTTGTTTCCAGATTAACCTCAGTTCTCTGTACACACAGTTGATTGTAATTTTCATCTTCATTAATTTTCCGATACAACACTTAATTGAAAGCAATAAAGAAAGCAAAGAAATTGTAAACAAGAAATGCATGGCCCTTCTAGCCAGCTTCAACTCAAACAATACAGATGTATTTAACTGTGTATATATTAAATTTCCTTCTTGATCATTTCATGAGGACCGGCAAAAGAATTTTCACCTGATGAACATAAATGCTGACATGTTACTCATTATGGAGAAATAAGATGTCATGAATTTTGGGGAGGTTAGGTTCTATACTTCTGTGTATTTACAAAACCATAAAACTGAAATAATAATCTAGCATTAAACCTACACATTCCATTCAATGATTTTTTTTTAAGTGCTAGCATAAAACATTATGGAATATTTAAACATCCAAAGTATTAAAATATCTTTAATCTGCCCAGTGGAGTCCAACACCCTTGTGAAATAATCTCTGACCATGAAGCGTTCAGTATTAGAGGGTGCTTAGGCTCCAATTCTCATCATTTTCTCTGATATTATCATGCCACTTTAAACTGTTTCTCTCCCAGTTTCTATGCTTAAGGGAGCTTTAAGTTGCTGGGGGTACTAGCTATTCACTTAATCATCAAGGCAGCAGTATTTGCTTATATTTTACATGTGATCCTCCTGCAGATGGTTATTTAAATTTTCTTTATTCATATCTCACTAACCAATCAAAAGCTTAACTGTGAAAAAAAAAAAAAAAAAAGGCAACTCTGCAATGAGCTTTGAACAAAGTGTCTCGAAAAGACCTGAATCACTACGTGTACTGTGATTTCATAAAGGGCATTGCAGTGGCAGACATAAGCCTCCAAATCTATGAAGGCAGAGAAAGCATCAAATATTAGTGTAGAATGGGAACTGAAGTGCCCATATTTAAAAGCAAGGACAAAAATTATCTGGGCAAGTGTAATCCTATTAGTCTGACCTCTTCAGTTTGCAAGAGCTTTGAAGGCTTTGAAGAAAAAGATAAATTAAAGACAGGGAAGTAAATAGAACATAGGATAAAATGAAGCAGTGTTACCAAAGGTAGCTCATCTAACTTGACAGCTTTTTTGATAACCGATTTTCCAGACAAAGAAATGAAGTAGATATAATTCGTCTGGTTTTAGATAAAGCATTTTCTACGGTGTCACTACAGAACTTCTACATTAATCTGAAGATGCTGTGGATTACTATAAAAATTGAAAGGTGAATCCAGGTGCAGTAACAGTATGTAGTACTGAAAGGGAATATCAGGGATTAATAGCATTTCTGCTACAAGTCGGGAACTCATCATCTGAAACAACATGTGTAAAAATAATTTATTTAAACTGATCACCAAGGGCACATCAGTATCAATATCACACAAGATGGCTGTGAAAAAAGCAAATCCTATAAACAATTAAATTATATCTTCCTAATAAATACCAGAAGGACAAGTATGAAGTTTCTTAAACTATCATTTGGAATAATCTCTACAATTCTGGCCAGTCATCTTTATGAAAGTGAAACTGAACCCACAAAAAATATGGGGACCGTCTTCCAGCCAGAGGAATAAAGTCTCCACTACAGGAAGAGTTTTAAAGGGCTTGGCTTGTGCAGCAAAGGAAAAGCTGAAGGGAAACAGAGAAATCAAAAGGAAATAAACACAGTGAGGGCAAAAAAAAAAAAAATATCCATAAGAAATGCATTAGATGATATCATGCTAGCAGGCAGGATCAGGACACTTAGCTCAGTGATTCCAGAGGTCTCATCCAGTCTTGTCTCTATATCAATATCATGATTCCTTTCTTGTACTTTAGTACAAGACAAGGGCTAGTTTTTTTCATGAAAAAAACTATAAGCAAGTTCTTTGCAAGTTCATTAGTGAAGTGGTTTTTTCCACGTCATTTCATTCTCTTCAGAATAAACCCCTAAAGTCACAGAATTTCACAGAAAAAAACCTGTGAGTCTCCTCACTAATTACCTGAACCCACATTGTGTTCCATCCAAAAACTGACCATGCTGATGAACATCTGATTAAGACGAACATTCCTTCTTATTATTTTACCATCTTCAAAGTATAATTGCCATCTCTGTGTCATAAAATTTAAGGTGACCCAAAAAGTCACAGTACTATACTGGTGGATCATTCAGTACCAAAATTGCTTTTTGACTAACTTCAGTGAATTAAAATCATACTGTTGAGAATGGGTGACTATTCCATAATTAAGACTCCCTCACTTTATTTAGAACTCACTCTCTTTTCTATCACTTATGTTTTAAATTTAAAATCTTTGCACTGTCATGCTGTTTGTAACATTGACAACATGGAAATGTTAAAACTGGCAAGCATAACAATTTTCAAGACATGAAGAGGTCTTGTTTTCTGCAAGAAACAAAGAAAATGTAGAAAATGTGGAGATGTAGACACCAAAAACTATGTACTTTCAAGTCCAAATATTTTCAGATAATAGCAGAAGAAACTATACCATTAGAAGTATTTTGAAAGTGTGGATACAGGAATTTAAAAATCTCTGTTGTTATTAGATCTATTTAAAGTGGCTACTATCTTAAACATAGATAGTGTTTCAATAGATAAGATTTTCAATAGATAGTGGAGGACTAATTCTGTGATTCTTACATAGATATAAGAGTATGGATGAAGGCGATCATTATATTACACAATCTTGCCAGACCTGGAATGTGTATGTTCAGTCAGATTCTATTGCTCAAATATCCCACTGAAAGTTAAATTTTGTTTTTCTAAAGAATTCTTCTGGCAAATAACACTATGACAGACCTCTGCAGATGAACAGGGAAGCGGGACTCAGACTGAGTTCTCCCCTGCTATTTTCATGACAATTATATCTGTCAGTAGGCATAGTAGCACTTCTGACAAATATTAGTAGGTCTGAGCCTAATCTATGTTTTATACCTGACTCCTACACATTTTGGGCCACACTTGAAAGTAAGGGTTCAAGTGTAAATAAAAATGGCAGGTTGCTCAAATCACAGAAAAATATGAAGCTTGCTTGTGCAATGACCAAAATAGCTCTAATAGCTGACATAACACACTAAGAAGACAGGAGAGTTGTCAACTGGGAGTAAACCTAGTTGAAACGCAGTTGGAATATGTTCCTCCACTCTTTTAATGTCAAGTCCTAACACATGCTTATTTGTCACAGCCACCACAGGCATCAACCACTTCCAGAGAAAAAAAAAGTGTGATCAAAGTTAGATCAGACTCTTCCAAAATATGGATCTGGTACATAATGAAAATCTCTATTTCTGAGCAGATGCCTAGGAAAAGACATTTTCACTCTGAGAGATGCTGAAGAAAGGCATCCAGGCTGCACAAACAACCTTCAGCTACCAGCTGGGAAGTCAAACATAAAGTCCAGCAGGTAATCCAGATAGGGAGCTTTGTACTCAGCAGAGGTATGGCCACACGGAAGAAAATATGAATTTTCTACTCAGAGAAAAGAAAAATGGCTTTTTTCTCTCTGCACAGGGCTTTATCAAATATTAGTGGGTTTTTGGCTCTGGCACTTTATCTAAGCTGTTGCATAAACTATAATAACTACTGCTATCTTGAGAATCATCTGATATGCTAGACAATTTTGACTCTTAGTCTCTACTTCCTTGTCAGTATTCTAAAACAGTAAGATATTATTAATACCAGCTCATACTGAAAAAAGAAAATTCAGAGTATTCCTGTGATGGCTCACTAGGAATGAATTCAACCCAGGTCATTGCTTAATGATAGCTGAAATATCTAAATGGCACCCATTTTTCCTTGAAAAATCTAATCAATTTCCCATCCCCTTTTCAAATATCCCCTTTTCATAACAGCAGCTGTGTAAGAGTCATATGGACCTTCAGCCCTGATTTTCATCCAAGTGAGTCTACCTCAAGAAATAATGCACTCTTTGGCATGTACTATGCCTGCCTTGCAATGGCATTTAATATGGCCAGGAGCTCATTAAACAGCCAGTCATAACCAGCACTTCTCAAAAGTCTACACTCAGCTTCCTGATGCATGATATGTATTTTGAGATTTGTAGGTGGAGTACAACAGGAGAATGAATGACAAAACAAATCAATAAATAGTGTTTTGTTCCTCGAGTTCCTTAGACTCTTACAAAGTGCATTTATTTCAGCATTTCAATTTGAAGCTGGACTTCAATTTTCAAACAAATTTTCAAATTGTCTCCATTTACTATGATCTGGATCACATCATGGAATGATTCTGGAATGATTCACAGCAAATTAATCCCTTTTAGATGAAAATTAAGCACAAGATGAGCCTGAGAGTGCACCTAATGCATTCCTACAGTTGAGGGGTATTCAGTTCAGGACCTAAGGGCTAGTCAAAACAACCTCCTCCACTAAATTAATATAATGTGGACATCATGCCCTCAGCAACAACACTTTGGTCTACTAAATCACTTCTGTAGGGATAAACTGTTTGCTAATGTAGATGCAGCCCTATAATCTCATGAGGAAGGAGATAATTATTGTAATTATTTTATCCTTGGATGAGATGCCCTTTTGGTTGTGATTAATCTGAAAAGCCTTTTCAGATCCTCAGAAAACCTCAATGGCATGTTTAAAGGGACCTGTCACTCAGGAGGCCCTCAAACAAGTTCTGATCTGCATTTTAGGGCCATTATTCCTACTGTGACACCATAGCAAAGGGAAAAGACAGCTTGTGTACCAAAGTCAGGGAACAGTTACCTGCAGTATATCCCCTAATTTAGAGCGTAGAATACAGAATAAATTACTTCAAATTACCCAGTGAGTTGTTCCCTTTTGTGAAACAGCAAAACCCTTGTCTTTCAATGCAATTAACGACAAGAGCCTTTCTGGGTTTTTTTTCCCAGTGAGTATTACCTAACCTACAAGCAACTCTACTGTTAAGAAAAGCACAGCTCATTGTAAAACTGCCATACTGGATGCTTTACTGGCTCCATACCTGCCATTTTCAACCATCAGATTATTGACAGTTTTTCCCTGAGTCTCATAGCCAAGCTACCAATAGCAGCACTGCTAAGATGAGTAGGTCGACCCTTTTAGGTGAATAACACACAGAAAATGACAAGCTAAAAGGGAAAGCCTAAGAATTTACTGACTGGCAGTGGGACAGACAGACTTGCCCTGCTCACCCCTTACATCCCCCAGCACTGGCTTCATGTAGCCCTGGCAGACTGGACTTGAGTAAAGGACCAAGCTGAAGTACACTTCAGTTGACTTTGTCAATAAAACATTAAGGTCATTATTTATAATTAGACCAAAATCCTTTTATTCCAGCCTAGCAATGACCTTGAGTTAGAAGTTTATAAGAGTGAAATAAATTTGAATAAAGATGATTTTGCTTCCTAATACAGACTTGGCCCAGAAAATACTCAGATGTTCCCATATTTACAACAGGTTTAAATGTTTCTAACAAATTGTGCATTTGCATTCTTATGCATGCTTAGAAAAAATTATTTACTTTTATTTGCATATTATTATTAAAGAGAGCTCTGTCATTATACTTTCATAACAATTACGTTAACAGCACCAGTATTAGAGACAAGGATATTCAGAATTTCATCCTGCTTGTTTCTAAACAAGAGGTTACAGTCAGTGTTTGTAGTATTCATGATTAAAGAGAGGGTTGGTTTTTTTCTTTTCATTCTTCATTTTATAATAATTAATTGGAATTGTATAGGAACTCAACCAAGTAATGCCTAATTTGCTGCAAGTAGCAATCTAAATTTGGTAACATACAAAAAGCAGTACAGTCGACTACAATTCTTTTAGTGCTGTCTTAGAAAGGCTTTTTATGTAAGTCCTATAATAAGAGAGCATTACTCTCTAAATGTGCAAGACCTGAAAAGGGTCTTTAGGTAAGAAATAGAATTATCTAGTACAACATGGGCATGGCCATAAATGAAAGACATCAGAAAATTACCAAAACTTCTGAAGATAAATGGTGAGGTAGAAGGGTTTAGAATGCTGTTTCGATGAAATGATGACTTAATTTTAATAAGGGAACGTTATATTTTGCAAGAGCACCAGTATAATACTGTTCAAATATTACTTACTGAGAAAAAAATGGTATAATAATATTTCCATATCATTTCAGTCACAAATATAGCTATTGCAGTGCCATCAACATCAAAGGAAATGATTATGCATTTGCCAGACTTGGAGGAGATTGTGTGTATGATACTGAGATCAGCAGTTCATCATGTGTTGTTTTAATTTTGTAAAATCACCACAGCTTTCAAAATTTAAAGAGAAACAAAATGCAATCTAAGCCGAAGTGTATTTCCTTCTGCATCAGTTAATTTTATTTCATTTTAACAGCTATCTGCCTTGTGCTTCCCAAAATCCTTGCCAGTTAAAGGTGAAAGCCCTTCTTAAAACACTGATTCAAGAAAGGACATTCTCTGGTTTTATATTGCTCCTTGCATAATTTGCAGCTGCAGTTGCTAACAATGAGTCTCCATTTCAGTATCCCGTTGCACATTTTCACTGGTGTTTCTCTTGAGTCTTTGATATTTGGTGTTTCTCTGAAAGCTTCCGAAGTCCAATAATTAGACAAGTACTTCAGTTGTAATTATCTTTTGTGGTTTCATAGAAAATTGGATTTCTAAAGGCAACGAAACAAAAGGATCCATTTTCATGTATTAAAGCCTTAAGAACTTGAAAAAGATGAACCGAAATTTCTGGACCATCAGATTTGGCAAGTATTGCCAAATTTCTTATTTGGAAGTAATCAGTGGAGTCACTTATTTATTTTATGCTTCTTTTTCCATATTATCTACAGATGCTGTATGGAAATTTATTCTGGACAACTATATTAAGTATAATAAATTCACTTACATCACTATTGTTCATGTTTAATTAATATAAATGCTGAACCAGGAGTAGAAATAATTTGCATAAAACAAGTCACAAATTCTGGAAAGGGGAATTTTCCCATAATTTCCTTATGTAAGCTTTGAAATTTCAGAGAAAAATAAAATTGAAATTTCAAGGTCAAGGTGTGTTAGCAGCCAAGTGATTTAAAAAATGCTACCTAAACGATGAAAATTACTTACCACATAAAATGTTAAATATAAAAAAGCTACTAAGATAAATGGAAGTAAAAGTCTATTAATCAAGACTGATTCTTCTGGTTTGGGTTTTTTTCTGGCTTTTTTTAATAGGAAATAGTATGTCCCCCTTCCTCTTTTACTGGTATCACAACAATGCATGTTTGATTTTCACTGTCTAACCCAAATGCTGCTAATTATCCTGTGAATGGCAGGAATGAGGATGAATTCACATCTCAGAAACAAATCTGGAAACATGAAGAGCTATGAATCTGTAAAGATATTGTCTTCAGGTATTTCCAGTGGCTGCCTTGCTCCTGTATGTCCAGTCTAATATACTTCATTTGATGGTGGCAATTCAAGTTTTGTCAATAGAAAAAGGGGACTAAAATCCAGTTGAAAGAAAGTGTCTAGAGGACACTTCTCTGCACACTGAGACCAGTGTCCTTTTCCAATTCTATGTTTCCATTGTATTTCACCTAAGATAGCATAGAGCTGATGAACCTAAAATGCATGCCATGACCTCAAAGTTTAGCAGTCATCTCAAACTATTCATCATCTCATTAACTGCAAGATGTGCAAAGTATTTACATGAACAAACAACGGAGTGAAGTAGGAAAGCAATTCACCCAATATGTATTAGTCCCATAAACATAAACCACTATATATTTCCAGTGCACTGTCAACCAGATTAAGCTCATCAAATACCAATTCTTTGCTCAGCTATAATGAAAATCTTTTACGTGAGGTAAAAGATAAATGGGACATTTCTCATGATTGCTGTAATACGGAAATACTCATCTACAGGCAGTATAAGAAAAAAAAATGTTAGTCCTTGAGCCTCACCATAAGCTTTTTTTCTATTTTGGCCTGTTCCTCAAAGTATGATATTTGTCAAATACTATTTAAAAATTAAAATACTATGTTTTATTATTGCTTGAGTGATGCCAATACGTATATATGCATTAATAATCTGAAACGCAGGGATAGATGAGATGAAGCCCACTCAGTGGAGTCCTTTACTTATCCAGCAAGAGTATATTAAACAGCTGCAATTTCCTCTTTTCCCACAGTTATGATAACTCTTTCCTCCTGGTAGGAGCCGCACCAATTGCACACTTATGCCAGATACTGCAGTGTGTTTGTGTGAGAGCATTTTGTTCACTCTATTGTTCTCCCACACAGAGTTCTCTACTCAAATTATTGCTCATAGAACACCCCAAGGCACTGGCTCTGGAAACTGAATGCCCAAATGAGATATAGAAATGAGTCTCTTCTTTGACACCATTTTCCAGAATATCTGATGTTACATTTTGCAATACCCTCAAAAGGTATTCTGTGTTTGTTAGCTTTCTTTATTACTGGAAAGAGCAGAAATGACATTTCATCCAGCAAAAGCTGTGATTTCATTATTTCAAAAACTGGAAGAGAACCAGAACTACTATGTTCTGGTGCCCACCTTAATCTCTGTAAGTTTAGAGAACTGTTAAACTTTCTGCATTTTTTACTGTCCTATAAAAATAATTCTTAACATATCTAAAAACAAAAACCAGAAAAATAACCCAAGGATAAGAGCCCTTAATATACAGACTTACATGTTTTACAGATTTTTAAACAATTGAAATAAGAACTTTGCTTTTCTAATCAGAATTTACCTCCTGTTGCTTTAAAATTCATCACTAAAAGTGTATTCCAGTTGAGGGTATTTGACAAGTATCAAGAGTTTTGATTTACCTAGTAGCCAGATGGCAACTCTTGGTCTGAGGTTTGGTGTTACTTAGCTGGGTTTTAGTTTTTGTTCTTAATAGGTATTGCAAATATTGTGTTCTGCCACTACTATATTTTAGCATATTTAATTACCAAGTTCACAAGAAACAAACCCACTGCTTTTCCCAAACAGATGGTGGAAGTTGATTTTAAAACTGTAGTGAGACTTGTTTTCCAAAATGCTTGCACAGCTTTATGAAGTCTAATTGCTGTTCGGTATGCGCATGGAGTACCAGCTCAGGAGCGTGTATGCAGTTAGAGGCCAAGTATGCAAGGTGTTGAGCTCTCTAGCCTGGAACTCTGCACTAGGAAAACTTTTTGTATTTAAAATTCAGCACATGTTCCAGTTTCTGTGGAACTGGGGCTACACCTTCTGTTCCTAGGAGACACAAGATCTTAATAAACACTGCCTGTCCATTTTGGACTTTATTATTTACCCTTTCATTATATATTTACTCTTTTATTAGTTTTAAATATGGGCAATTTACAGCTTTACTAGTCAAATAGGCATACAGCAAAAACTAATTTTTAAATGAATTCTACTTTAACTTCCAAGCTAAATCTATGGGTGCTGCAAAATCAAAAGTGATCTAGAACAATGGTATAAAAATGAAGAGTTTACATTAACATCCTGGCAAATAAAAAATATGAAAAACAACACTAGGTGACATAAGTCAGAAATGCAGGTCCTAATATCTCCCAGCAGCCTCTGAAGTTCAAATCTGGATCGGAGCTCAAAGCCCATGTCTCACCAATCACTATTAACTGTAATATTTGAGAATAACTTGAGTGCAAATAAGGAAAAAAACCTAAAAAGCAGTAAAGCCACCGTTTGACAACCCACATATAGCACAGGAATACAGCTAGGGACATGACTTGGATCAGCCTGTCTGCCCTGATGTGACCTAAGAGCTCTGTCCCACAGCAAGGGAAGCTCCTGCCCCCCCACCCAGTCATGGCAGCCCTCGGCCGTGGCTACAGCAGCAACCACAGCCCACGAACTGCGTTCTGCTGGAGAACAATTGCCAGAAGCAAAGTGCACTGCCAACAGCCTCCTAAACTTCCCCTTACCTCAAAGGACCTGACCCATATATTTTATAAGAGAAAGTATTAAATACAGTTGTTTCACATAAGTACAGTCCGATTCATGCTGAAGCCATATATAAATGCCCACAGCTTTTGCACCGTGCTCAGCACAGCACTAACTCCAGCAGCAGATGTCCAGAAAAATAAATAAGAGCTACAACAAATAGTGTCCAAGTAACATGAAATCCTACCAAGAACTGAACCATCAAGTTAACAGGTCACTGATATTAATTTGGATCTTTGAATACTGCAAAATATTATTCATTTGTACAGTGAAAGTCTGGTTCCTTACATCGTTACACAAAGACTAGGATAGAATAAATATAATGGATTAATGAATAATATGAGAGAATTAATAGTATGCATTATGCTGTGGGAAGATAATGATGTGCCATTAAATAGATCCGCTATTATGCTTCCTAGATTTCAATAATGTAGTTAAGGAAGAGCAAATAGGGCAAAAAGAAGGAGTGCAAGAAATGTAATTTGTTATTAAAAATGTGTGCCTAAGGACCTTATGTGTATACTCCTTCACAATTTAATCTGATTAACAAAATGTAATAATTTTCAGCTCAGCGCTACTTATGGGAAAAAAACCAATTTTTCATCTTATATAAAATTTTGTATAAAATACTTCTTAGCTCAAGATAGTTAACAAGTTAGCTATTAGAGAGCCTGCATAATTTTATGACACAAAGTAGGGCTTATCACACATTTCACATCTAGACTCTAATGTAAAAAATTGTATCCAGTCATTGCTGGGTTTGACTGACTGGAACTAAACATGGTGGGAATAAAATGCACATTCTTTTCCAAATGCAAGAAGAAAGGATGTTCTCATTAAAATGATTTGCTGATATGACTTAAAACAATTTATTTAATCTTCACCTTTTTTATGTAAATATCCTTCAACTGAGAATTTAAAAAGTATAATTTAAAATAGATTTTGTAACTATAATGAGATGCTCTGTCAGATGGGAAGACAAATTAAAAGTGCAATTCACACTGTTACAGCAGCACTGCCACCACGGAGCTACTAATCTTTTGCACAATGCTCACAGTAGAATGTACTCCAGTCTCTGTAGGGCACGTGATTATAGACTTGCAGGGACACTGAGATTTAAATTATTCATCAATGCAGACTTCCTTTTGCAGAAAAATTAGTGTGTCACATAAATAGCAAAACTGTTAATTCTTGGCCTTTTGCAAATTAACTGCCTGGTAATAGCATCTGCTATTAAGGCTAGTTTCCCTTGCAGTTACAATAGCAATATTCTTTCAAACTGAAAGCAGTATACAAAAATAATGCAGAACATCCTCACTGCCAATTACATGTCCAGAATGCATTAGGTCCTCTAAGTGCAAACAGCCATGTATAAGCCTGTCAGAGACCTGACAAATGCCAGAATATGGCCACAACCTTCATGTCCAGAGAACAATGCCATCATAGCTACGGCACGCCTTTATGTATGAATACCCAGAGGGAATAGGATATCAAAATAATTTGCCTGAAAAAGACTTGCAATTTTCAAAACTGACAGGTATGGATTTCCAGTGAAGTGATATGTGCTTTCATCCACCTATTAACCACAGAACAGTACAAGCCCATTATTTGCAAAGTCAAACTCCATCGACATGTAAGCAGTATTTATTAAACTTCCACACAAGTGGTGCCTGCTCCATTTGGGCAGCAGAGGTTGGCAACATCTGTGACATGTCAGATCTATCAGCATTTCAGTGGAGCAATACCAGAAGTTGGTTTCTTCTACATTTGAGGGAACTGTCATAAAACTTCCAACCTATGAGATAGATTTAAATAACCTACTCCTAGCAGCTTCACTGAAGGTATTCATTGGGCACAAAGATAAACAGATGCCTAAAGTTTGGCCATTATGAAAAAAAAGGCAGAACAAATTAGTGAAAGGCATGTCTTGGCTCCTTTCTTCATGCCTAGAATGGTACTTTGGACTTGTGGCTCAAAAATTGTAACCAACAAGAAATTATAAAAAATGAAAGGCTTCACAGAAAAACACTTTTGACAGTTACTTCAAAAAAAGCAAATATCCTTGATTTTAATACATAATTTAATTTACTGCTTCTGTATTAGGAATGAAACAGTCAAAAGTAAGAACTAGTGTCAAGAAGGAAAATATCAAACTCAGCGAAATCTGGGTGAAATGCCAATATTAAAATTAGAGAAAAAAATAATCAAAGACACTACCTAAATAATTAAGTGCAAAGAGGTGCATGCATGTTGATACTGGGCCGAAACACACGATCTCCAGTTCAAAATGTGAAATCTTCACCTTTGAAGCCTGAACAGTTAACAAAAATGTATCTTCTGCCTATACTTCAGTTAAAGGGAAATCAAAACTGTCCATAATGAAACACAACATGGAAATTTGTCCATTATGTCAAATTTCACTTTACAGTTCTGAGAACTCATATGACAATATTTTGGTCTCACAGGACAAATTGCCTTCTCATTTTAGTATAGTTCTTTAGGTACCACAGTAACCCTGCAATGGAATTATAATACAAGTGGACCAGTCCTATGTCCGACCAGTAAATCCAAACATTTCGGTTAATCTTGATCATTCTCTCCCGGAAGGCCAAAACCACTACACCCAAAAAACTTTGGGAACATAATCCAGTATCCCCAGAAACACTGTTATATCTAGTCAGCCTGCTCTCCTGCCATCTGAAGGGCACTCAGAGGATACGCAGACCAGCCAAGACTCTGGTCTTTTTCTCATGGCTATCAATGGAGGCACCCTGGCACACCATACTTCATTTCCCACAATAATGATCACAACACAAATGTTTACAGCTCAAGGAGATCTGTCTACAGGAGCTGAAAACATAATTTCGGACACAAACCAGTCACTTCTAGAGGAAGACTTTGCTGTCTTACACATTGCTTTTCTTTGCTGACTTTTTAATTTTTGCAAATATGTTCAGGATACTGAAGAAGGATGTATTTTACTCTATAAGAACATGGTTGATCTTAATCCCTAAACTAGTAAATATCACTGATTCTACTGTGACAAAATCCATGAGGAGTAAACTGCCACCACCAGCAAGTTCTACAGACTGAGACACTCCACCCAGGAATATAGACCTGAACCTAATCCAAGAGGAAAAATGCACTGCAATACTCTTCCCAGTTTTTAGTCCAGATAACACTGTAATTTAAAAATACATCAGGTTTCATTATTTAGAACAGGTTTATTTGTTACTATGAACAATTCTGTTTTGTTCAAGAACAGTATTCAATTAATTCACCTTCCCTCTTACTCCATGACAGAAGCAATGCAAAATAGCACCCATATGGAAATCAGCCCTGATTCCTATTTGTTTTATGACAGTTTGAAGCACTGACAGATGCAGATGCAGTTTTTATTTCAGTTAGGTTTCAGGTGTGAAGTTAAGCACCTTTTTTCACCAGTGTTTATGAATTGAAAAATTGATGCTGAAATTATTATTAGGAAAAAACAATTCACATAATCATAGAATGGTTTGGGTTGGAAGGGACCTTCAAGATCATCTAGTTCCAACCCCCTGCCATGGGCTGGGACACCTTCCATACGTCAGTTTGCTCCAAGCCCCATCCAACCTGACCTTGAACACTCATAGGGGCACCATAAGCACCATTTCTCTGGGCAACTTATTCCATAGTCTCATCATCTCCACAGTAAAGAATTTCTTCCTAGTATCTAATCTAAACCTATTCTCTGTCAGTTTAAAGCCATTCCCCCTTGTTCTATCACTATATGCCTTTGTAAAAAAAGTGCACGCTGTGACAGGACAAAAAGGGTAACTCTAAATAATGTTCAGGGATTTTTTTCACGTAATCTTCCTTAAAAAATTTCTATTCAAATTATTCTAACTATCTTCACATAGATACAGACAGCATATTTGACTTCTAACGGACAGAACACCACACAGTGGTGATGACCTGAAGCATTTGCCCTGCAAGCTTAGATATCCTTCCAGGAGAGCTCCAGAATGCCAATGTTTTGGACACATGTAAGGATAAAAGAATTAAATTTTTTTATTTAAGTGCAATTGGTTTTAAACATAATCTTTCCCTTTTAAATGCCATTTATTTTCAAATATGTATTTCGGTCTTGATTTCTCTAATTAAAAAGTAACTGAGTTAAAGTCCTATTTTCTTACCCATATCTCTGAAACTAACAATCCCAGTACTTGTGATAGACCTGTACATTGTAGGTAATGTAGCAACCAGCCTAAATACAGCTCCATGCCACTGCAGCTGGTTTTATTCTGTTACTCCAGCTAGTTCATTTAGCAGGAGATTAAGTACCTCAACATTGCACAAAGAAGACTGAAGGCCAAGTCCCTTGGTAACTCTAAGGAAAGTCCAAGCACAGAGGAAATTCCTTGCAGATAAAGTACAGCCTATAAACTTTCCAATTTTTCTATTCCATTCCTTTCCTCAAAGAGAGAAGAGGGCTGAGCCTGGATAATAACATTGTCCTTTCAGCATAATTACCCAGCTTTGTCACTGCTTCACACATAATTAAGTATTAATATTACCCTATAAGTAAACAATATGAACATGATATCCCTGCAATGGGCAAGAAAGCATTGCCTTGTACACATGCTATTCACTGGAGTAAAATTGCAAATTGCATGCTGAATCAGAAGCCATACTATACTGTCAGATATTTTTTATTAAAATGAATTTGCTTGCTCTTCAGTACAATGAACCATTAAAAAATAATTTGCACAATGCTAGAAGTATTCATTATTTCAGGGATTCCTACACAGCAAACAGTGTGTCTAAACACATGCATCATCACATAAAAGAAGATACTGGACACAAGACTGCTGTTTAGAAACATCATTATACGTGTGTCCATACTGTAAAACTGCCTGTGATGGCTTAACCCCAGCCGGCAGCTCAGCACCACCCAGGTCACTTTCTGCCTCCAGGAGGATGGGTAAGAGAATCAGATGGCTAAAAGGGAGAAAACTCATGGGCTGAGATAAAAGAAGCTTAATAGGGAAAGGAAAAGCCACACACTCAAGCAAATCAAAACAAGGAACTAATTCACTACTTCCCTTAGTCAGGCAGGTGTTCAGCCATCTTCAGGCAAGCAGAGCTCCATCACACATAATGGTGACTTGGGAAGACAAATGCCTTCACTCTGAATGTCCCCCCTTGTTCTTTCCTTCCCCCAGCTTTTATTTTTGAGCACAACGCTAGTCTGCATTATCCCTTTGGTCAGTTGGGGTCAGCTCTCTGTGTCCCCTCCCAGCTTCCTGTGCATCCCCAGCCAACTAACTGACAAAGTAGTAGGAGAGGCCCAAAGCCTTGATGCTGTGTCAGTGCTGTTGAGCAGTACCTAAAACATCCCTGTTTTCAGCACAAAAAAAATTTCCAAGGAATAGGGGAACTATATTAGATGTTCTTTGCCTAAGTGCTGATGACTGCATGGGGAAGGATGCAAATGACTGTTTTGAATGAGGTCTTCCATGTTCACTTGTGAACTTTCAGACAAGTCAAGGTCTGACCTCTGTCCTATATTTAAAAATTACCAATCCAGGACAGAGTTCAAACAGCATGATTCTTCATACAGCAGCCAGCAGTGCATGGACTCATGGGTCTTTTGCTGTACCAAGACCATTGATATAATAACTATAAATGCCTTATTTTCCATAATTTGGTTTCGTCACTTTCAGAAACTCTGTCTGTGTTTGCCTTTCAAAATATTCTACAGTGATAAATTTTAGAATTTACTTTTCAGTTGTAGGAAAAAGCACTTCCATTTATTTGTCTTAAACGGCTAAAGGTGCTGCTCCTTAGTTATAGTGTAACAAGAAAGAATGATCATTTATGATTTTATACATATTTTCACATTTCATTGCACCTGTCTGTTTTTCAAAGGAAAGAGTCCTATTTTGCATTGTCTTTTCTAATAGCACAGGTTCTCCATGCCTCTGGTTCATACTTGGTTAAATTCCCTGTACCCTTCAGACCTTTCGGAGATAAAATGAGTTAATCTTCCATTTCATATTCACACAAGCTGTGCAGCATGTAGTTGTGTTAATTTGATGAAGTTCTGGTGTTTGTTCTCAAAGCTGTACCTTTAAATTTTCAACACCCACTTCTCTTTTTCAATCTTTAGCATTGAGGTGACATTCTGAATGAAATATCTGCTGTGATTGCAATATTGCTAAATGATAATAGCAATGGAAATTTTGAGGTCATTATTCTGTATATGTAGTTAAGACTATTTCCTCTGCATGCATCACTTGGTATTTACTGACACTGAATTTCATTTACTATTTTATTACCCAGTAACCCAGTATTGTACCATCAGAATCTCATCAAAGACTATTTTAAATACTAAGCATTACTTTGTTTTGCCTGCAAACTTTGTTGCTATAACGTTCATCTCATTTTCTGAATAATTTATGAGTCTGTGATATTCAAATTTATGAACATGTTTAACAGCCCACACTCAGCACAGACTTCTGCAGGATTTTATTTGTAACTACACTCCATTATAAGAACAAACCATTGATTTCTACCTAGCAATATTTTAATAAAGTGGAAATATGGGTGTTTCTTACAGGAATTTGTCATAATCTCTTTCAAAATTGTAGCTAGATTAAATAATCTGCATCATCTTTAGACAATTTTTACTGACATATTCAAAGAACTCTAGAGTTTTGATTCATGACATCCCTCTAGTTTCCAAGCCATATTAGTGCTTACTGCATCTATTTTTCTATGTGTCCACCAATCTTACTCTTTATAAAAATGTCTATGAAATTGTTTAATGCGAACTTCAGATTTACTGGTATGTAATTCTCATCCTGAGAATTCCCATTTTAAACACTAGAATCATATTTTCCACCTCCTACTCATTCAAAATCATAGGTTGCTTATCACTATTTGCAGGCCAGCAGCTTTGTATTTAAGTTCCTTGGAACATTTGGATGAAAACTATCAGAACGTGGTGAACTGTTACTATTAATTTTATTGACCTGTTAAAAAATGTCTTTTATTGACACCTTAATTTAAGAAAGCTCCTCAGATATATCATCCATAAACAATAACTCTGAAGAAGGTATTTTCCTAGCCTCCTCTGCATAATACATAAATGCACACAATCAGATTTTCTGCAAAATGGCCTTATTACACTCAATGGCTTTGATTAGTTCCCTATCGTCAGCATTCTCTTGCAAATTTCCCAGTTCTGTTGCAGGGTGGGGGACGGAGTCTGTCAGTTTTAGGTTTCCCTTAGAAGTTGTCCCTCAAAATGTTTTTGTCTCATTTCATTGCAATTTTACATTTGACCTGCCAAGTTTACATTTATTTCTTCATTTGAATGCATGTCTGTGAGTTCTAGCAGTTTCTCTCTCATTCTTATTTAACATGTTTTTAGTATTTCAAAAGTATTTTCCAATTAGCCCTTAAGTTTATAGTTTATTTAAATGTATTGAATTTACCTGCAAGCATTTTTATCCATGCTCCTGCTTCCTTCAATTATTTTCTTTATTTTTCATCTTTCTCACAGTCCACCTTTTTAGTGTTAAAAGGTACACTGGAACTTTTTAGATTTATTTTGTGCAACATCTTTGTAGGCAACGGAAATATCTAAACATTATTGTTTTCTGCTCTAGTGTCCGGTTATTCATCTGCGGAATCGTCATTTACTGTCTCTTCCAGTATAAGAATTACAAGTATCTATGTGAAACTGTAAAATAGAAACTTGACAACAAGCAATGGAAAGGACACTTTTCATCCAGTATTTCTCCAGACTATGGAATTCATTGTCAGATTTAGGCTAGGTGCTTAATAAGACAGTATAATAAACATTTCTCTACTTAGGCATGTCATGGCAACCTCCATAAAAATCTGTGACTTATTTTAACAGATACTGTATAGGACTTAATACTCCCATCAATCTCCATTGTGTCTTAACACATTATCTCCATTTGCTTTCCACTCTACCAATGCATGTCTCCCTCATTATTTTCTCTCCATTTTACTCCATTGTCTTTTATACCAATAAAATTTAAAGCTAGCCATTTTCATTTCTAAATTTGGGGCTCAGACTTGAAACGCTGAGATGGAGCTGAACATGGAAGACATACACAGGGAGTTATATGGAATATAACTAGTATTGCTGGTACTCAGGTTAAGTGCAGGATTATTTACCAGTTACTCCAAAAAACTAGAAACAAAAATTGACTAGGAAAATGTGTTTACTTACAAGATACTAACTGTGTCATATTAATTCCATGTGTGTACCTTCTCATTTTAGAACAAGACTTATCACAAAACAGTTTACTCCCGGAAGTGTGTGTACATATATATAACATTAATCAGAAGACTCTACTGCAAACAACTTTTCAGAAATCTCTCATGAACTAAAGTCTTCATTTTCTTAAGTCATAAATATTCAGTGACAGTTGGTTTTACTTTTCTCTAAAAATTTATGCAAAATAAACACAATGTTGTTTACTTCACAGAACTCTCTAAAATAGACTGATGTGTACTCTCAAAAAAATTGTCTGACTTCTCTTCCCAATTCAAATTCTGCAATAATAATTTATTTTTAATCTTCTAATTGAATGGAAGTCTCAAATTAAAATTGCAAAGGTAAGGGTGAAGTGGTCAAACTGAAACTAATCACACAAAAGTGAAGTGGAACGCAAATAAAATGGAGGGGCAGGTGTGGCACTTAGGGATGTGGTTTAGTGGAGGGCTTGGTAGTGCTGGGTTAATGTTAGACTTGGTGATCTCAGAGGTCTTTTCCAACCTAAACAATATATTATTTCAAACTTTCTTCCAGAAGTTGAGTGAAATATAAAATTATACATGCACTTCATTGGCTTTCAGTTCCTAGTATGTGTTATTACCATGTCATGCTTGTGCAGACATATAAAACAGACAGACAGAAAGGCTATAACTTTTCTTCAGTCCAGAAACTCTAGTCTACTATTAGGTAAGAAGTGAACATGAAATCTCAAGAAAATATTTCGTCCTGTTTCTCTCCATAGGAACAAGGCCTAACAAAAGGAGAAGCAGCGTGTCAGACCAGACATTCCTATAACTCAATATCCTGCCTCTGGCAATAGTGTAATGGCACCTAAGGAACAATATAAAATAAAGCACATAATGGCAACGCCATTATAAACTCTCCTTTACCCATGGAATACTCCAACACAGAGCTGGTCAAATGCATCTCTTTTAGGTTGAAGTACACTGGCACAGAAAGTCACTCTTAATTTAAGGAAGTCATTACACACTTTTCATGAGTCACATCCTCTTTATCTTTTCTATTTCTACTATATGGTTTTCAGGACTAGAACCCTAGAAGTGTACTACTTCTCAAGGATGAAGGTAGGCCAGAGATTTGTACAATGCCATCATGATGTTGCCTGCTTTGTTCTCTATTCCTTCCCAGCACTTTTTTCCACTTTATATGACGCTTTTGTGTGCTGTTGAATCAGTGGCTATTTCTAAGGACTGAGCTGACTTTATCATAGAATGATCTATTATAATTCCAAGATTTATACCTTGAGTGGAAATAATCATTCAGATCCCATCACTATGAATGCAAAATTAGCTTTTCTTCCCAATGTGCATCACTACCAACACTGAATTTCATCTGGTGCTTTATCACAATATCCCCCTGTATTGTGAAATCTTTTGCAAATGTCATGATTTCCAGTTTTCACTTCACAGAATAGATTAGTATCAGCACACTTTGTCACGTCCCTATTCACCTCTTTTTCTAGATCATTTATGAACATCTTGAACAGATAGGCTTAACACAGATTCTTCTGGACTCCACCAATCTTTTCCTACTGAAAAAAAAGAATTATTATATTTTTCTTAACATTTAACTATTTATTAGTCTAAGAGAAGAACTTCCCTCGTCTCATTGCAGCTTAATTTGTCACTAGTTTTGATGAACAATCTTCTTAGAAACTTCTCTTCAGAATGCAAGTGAAAAATAATTTGCAAATATTTTGTTATTTTGATGAAAACAAATTTATTTATTTATAATTTTCTGATTTTTGACCAAATTATTTTTCCATAAAAATACATATGTTGTTGATTAAATACCAACAACACCTCAGAATGATCTTCTGTTACAGTTCTGTGCATTGTGGCACAATGGTCTTCATTTGGCAAGGACCTTGACTTTATGGAAGTGGCTCTATTCAATTAAGAGCATCAAAAAGTACTTCACAAGAGTGACTTTTTTATAAATCAGGACAAACAGTGAGGTAATTAAAACCAAAATATGAGGTTTTCTTATATGGCAGTGGATGCAAGTCCTCACTGCTTTCAGTTTCTACACACTGAAATAACCACAGTCTATACAATACCATTTTTTTTAAGTTATTTACTAGTGAGATGCTAGATCATGGTTCAGAAGGCCTTTTAAAATTTACCAAAGAAAAATACACATTGTGGTCAAATCCCAGGACATCTAGAAGTACCAACCTAAGACCAAAGAATGCAGAACAGCTTACAAGCTTTATCTTTAGCTAAGTTAGCTAAGCTCTAAAACCACCAATGTTCATGGCGCTGGCCTCTAGAAAAGGAAGCATATCAGGACTTTTTTCCCAGGATGCTGTTGTAAGCTACAATTTACTGGAGAAAGTGCCAAGCCAGCAGAGGGTCACAGGATTCCAATACTAGCAGGAATCAAAAAATCAAAAGGTATCACTAAGAAAGCAAGGTGACTTCACTACATGAGAATCCAAGAAAATGCTGGCTATGTAAAAGGATGGCATATGCATAGAACACAGCAGATCAGGGAGAGACACAGACAGCAGTTATTCCCCTCTGGACTCCTACCATTATAACCCTGTCTCTCCATGCATGGTGGATGTTCCTAGAAGTCAAGCCTCCTAAAGTTTAAATATACCTATTATCTGCTAAAAGTGGCATTTTTGCTATACAAGAAATCTGTCATGAACTATTATTGACTTATGGGTCACTTAGCTGTTCATTAATCTTGGATAACATATAAATTATATGTCTCTCTTACTTGTCTCACAATGTCATGCCTACTTCTTGCATTAGGTACTTAGAATGTTACCAAGGTGCTACCAGTAAGTTTCCAAACTAACTCTCCATAATGAGATTATCACTTCTTCTTCAATACCCACACAGAAGACTATTTACTACCTGTCTTAACATTACAGATTCTCAAAGCAGTGATACTCAATTATTTTTCTTCTTGTTCGAAATGAGGTGAATTAAACCTTAACAATAGATAAATTGTTTCTGAAATGCAAGAAACCTGCTTAAAGAAATCTGCTTAAAGATATCTGTTTAGTAATCTGCTAAAAAATTCTGAAGCACAGGTCAATGTTAGCTTCTATGACTTACCTTCAGGCGGTTCTATGCTGATTTTACTTTAATACAATGCAATTTTTATATGAGTATGCTGGCACAATATCAACATGAATGCCACAACACTAAGGGATTTATATCAAGGGATTTAGCTGAACTTTCTATGACCATTATTCTTCTAGAGTTTTTCAAACTTGTTTAGTTTTTCTATTTTGTACTAGCCAGATGATTTCTACATCTTGTGCTTTTATATTTACCACATCAAGTTGCCAAGAAGATACCAAACATGGATGATCTGTGAATGTTATAATTCTTTGTGCTTTTACTTTGCAGATAAGCAGCTGAAGAAGGCTGGAAACTGTAGTGCTGCTTTTCATTAACAAGATATCAATATGATTTGTAAAACTAGATGCACAGATTTCTCTGTTTCAGTCACAGAAGCATCACAGAAGAAAGATAAATTGGAAATACAACTTTATGTTTCTGCTCGGTCACAGCCTTTATAATCCTTATCAATAAACGAATTGAGCTCAGCCAGCTTGCTCTCTTACACTCTTCATGATGACGGAAATATCTAACTTCAGCAATTCCTACAAGACAGTTGCTTTGCAGTAAATTCAGGAATTTTACCAAGAGAAATTATTTTGTAGTGCTTGAACCACTACAGGGCAAACTAATCTTGTCACTCAGTCCAGAACAGATAGTCTTTCCAGCTAAAAAGGGAATCTGGAAGAACTGTTCTGCTTAACAGCACCAGTGTCCAAGCTTCCCTTTGCTTTCCTAGGGATGTGCCTTCTTTGCTTCTTTCAGACCACAGGGATTAGCTACACATTGTCCAAAATATGAACCAAACCCTTCAAACCATCAATTACCTTAATTGTTCAGTTTCTCAATATAAAAATGCAACATGCACATCACGGTACTTTAGTTCAGAAAGAAAAGTTAGTAACTCACATGAGCAACATCCAAAATTATGTAGACAGTGGCAACTGAGGGCATACACTCAAACAAAAAATGAAGGGGGGAAATATTTTTAGTGAACAGAGAAGGAGACTTGTTTCCTTTCTGTTTCTCTTGTTTTCCACAAGAACTGCAGCAAAGTAAGCCAGAACTCCCAGTATCTGGCCAGTTTTAGGAAAGAGAAAAAAGAAAAAAGGAATGAAAAGAGGAGAACTCCTCAAATACCCAAAGAAATAAGGCTAGACTGCACTGAAGCAGAGAGACACAAGGATAGGGGGACAGGGTCTCAGAGACAAGGAAGCAAAAAGAGGTAATGCAGCAAGGAAAATTCAGAAAGTTTTGTCATGGCTTGAAGGAAACTGTATGACTGTATTTCAGTGTTCTGCTTTGTGCCAGTACTGCTTTCAGGTCCTGCACTGCTGAATGCAGGGAACTTTCCAAAATGTAGTCAGTAACCTCTGCAGACACCTCCATGCAACATGCCCCAGCGTAAGCAACAACTCAAATGCATTTTGGACTTAAACGCAGTTTTTCCAGGGGCAGTCAAGCATGGAGCATATGGCAGCACCTTGCTGTTAGCTGAAAGTCTGCAGCCCTGTACATTCTATTCTGCCTCTGAGTGTCTGACTGCTAATTTCAAACTTTTCAGTAGAAATTTGTTGGTTAAGTTGTAACTCTCATCACATTTTTTTTCTTCCTATTCTAAGGCAGTACATTTTCATAGGTTTCTAAGGCAATAAAGTTGTTTCATTTTTACTTTTGGTTTAAATTTGAATTTAAAGAATAAAAATCTAGTAAAACTTTCATAAAATCTGTAAAAAGGGCCATAAAAAATCCCCAGGAAGGAAAATAAATCCCACATAAAATAATTTTTATTTAAAATTATTTAAAGGTATGTGAAATCTCCCTTGATTCTTTTCATTTACTATTAATGAGTAATAAGTAAGAAAAATGATACAAAACATTTTAAAAATAAGCAGTTTCAAGTAGGAAAATCAGCTCTTATCCCAAACTGTGCAATACAGCATGATCACCTTTGATTCTTTCTCAACTCCTATAAAGGGTCAAGAGAATTGTATGAATACAGCCAAGCATCAACTGTGCCATCTCCTATTCTATCATTGTGCTGTAGCTTAAATATTTCACTGGAAATGGAACATTTTCAAAAAAATCATAGAATCTTTATGTTGGAAAAGACATTTAAGATCACTGAGTCCAGCCACAGAATGGACAAATCCCAATACACATAATGAGGAGTGAATTATTGTATAACACTTTAAAAATGGTAAGATTCAATTAGACTAGATGAATATTGGGTTAAAAATCTAAGTAGGTATAATTACCTTTTTTAAAAAAGAGAGGTAATGTGATGATTCTCATCTACTTGCAGATCAGTACAGTGGAATGGTGCAAAGGACTAATGAGATGCTTTCCCAGAAAAGCATTTAAAAGTTCAAATGAAAAGCAAGATTAAAAATTATATATTTAAATATGTTTCCATCATACAAATTTGAATAGACGATTTAGGGAGAAAATCCTTCAGGCTTTAAATCATCACATTGTGGATAACAGCAGAAGAAACTTTGAATCTCCCTTTACAAAGAAAAAAAATTATTTTGAGCTTTCCTTAAGAATTTTGTGGGTTTATTTTGCCCTAAAGCACACACAAATACTTAACACAGTTTTATATCTATCAAATTACAAAATATTTTCTTCAGTTGATTTCAAGATGTAATTTTAAAAGTAGTAATGATTTTCACTGTTAATGTTGTTGTAACCCTGCCCTGCAGACTCTATTTATCACCTAGTCTTCAATGTATTAATATTGGGAAAAAGAGTGATGGTCAATAAAAGGAAAGAAAAGATTCAGCTTTGTAGGACATTGGAATCATATTTCGGTGACATCAAGGAATGACATCTAGTGATTATGTAAGACCACTGCATCTGTGTATGTGTATTATAAGTTTATTATATAGTCCAGGAAGCACTCATGAATTCATTCATTAATTTTTCAATAATCTGGAAAAAAAATGAAATAAATTTTACTTAATTTTTAAAATCATCTTATTTTTTTCAAAATAAAAATACAAAATATGTCGATGAGATATCCCTGCAGAGTGTGATTTTGGATCAGTATCTCATTGACCACTTGTAAATCTTGGAAAGTCTCCAAATACTATTTTTCAAAGTGCAGTAAGGCTTTCTCTGCAAACTGTTTGCTTGCAGCAAACATCAGACAGCCATAATTCCAATAAATATTGTTCAGTAAATCCTTTCTTTGTGAAGAGACAGCACCATTTCCCTTACAGTCTCCAAAGTGCACAGTTGCCCCGAATGCAGGTAACAGCTAAAAAACTCTCCCTCAATCAACTGTGCAACGAGAAAGCCACTCATTAAGATAGTGAAAGGTCAACTGAGTTTCCCAGGACAGCAGCAATAATCATACAACTTTAATATCCACCAAGCAAAGAAATTAATTCCTTTAAAAAAAACAAAAAAAAAAAGGAAGAAAAAAATTCAGACCATTCAGTCTTCTGTGATCAGCTGGACTTTGTAGTTCAATGGAAAATTATTTCTTTGTGTTAACAAACTCAGATATCTAGGGCAGAAGCAAAGATAAATATTATTTTTATCAGCATCTACTATAATTCAGCACGCCCACATTCTTAAATCTCCAAACTCCTGAGCCAGTGGCTGATTACTAGGTTCTCTGTCAGCATACATATATCCATTCCAGGAGCTTGAAGTCTATCTACCTGTACTTCAGCTGCTACCTAGAGATGGTCGCAATTCTGGACAGTGTTAGTGCATACTGCTAAGTAGTTTAAGGACACTCATAGTGGTATCCCGTTTCATGATGATATCCATAAATCTGAGAGTGGACTTTTTAGACTGCAAATCATTCCAGATCTAGACCATTATTGTCAATCATCGGTCTGGCCTTGCCTCCACACATTCTTGTCTTAAAAGTCATATAACAGACAGTATTTCAGATACTGCTCTGTGCGCTCCTCTTCCACATGCTGTCCATGCTCTCCAACACTCTCCTGCTGCTTCACCCACTACAAGCAGCTGCCAAAACTACTTGAAAATCTGTTCAATACTGGCAGTAGGCATTGTACTTGAAGCATCTGCAGATGAACAGCAAATGCAACACACAGACAGTTTCAGGGCTGCAATAGCCATTTTTCCATGCTGAAAAGATACAAGCAATGTTTGGTAGCAAAAATACATACCTGGAACTGGAATAAGTCAATGAAAAATGTGTCATTTAGCCCCAAATTGCAGAATTCCTATTTATCCTTGCAGATTTCCAGTTTTGCTAAACCTCTACCATAGCAGGGCACCAGTGGCAGGGTAAAGAGACTGAGATCTGTTATCTTGTTTTCAGTATACAAATTTATGCAATTATGGAAATCGCATAACCAATTATGAATAATCTATAGAATGAAAACTGTTCACCTAAAAGCTCTGTACAACATCCAATGAATTCATTTAGGGAAATAAATTATTCTAAGTCATAAGTCATTTGCCAAATAAATTATTCACTGTGAATTGTTCACCCGCTAGTAATCAAGAGCTAATCTGCTGTTCCCCCAAAGACCAAGTCAGCGGAAGAATGCAAATTAATCTGGAAATTGTAATAACCATTGATCCATCTCTTTGGCATATATAACAATGCAACTTGATACTTCCTATTTCTTTATAAAGGCCATAATAATTCATTTGATGAAGATCAAATCTAGAAAGCAGAAATACTCAAAAGAAAATAAAAAGCAGAAAGAAGGAAAAAGTTCTCTTGCAACAAACAGTAATATTCTGCCCAAGCAGAAACCATTCTAAACAGTTTAGGTGCTTACACTTACGTTGTGGTATTATAATCCTCTTTGCTCACTCAGTTATTCACACAGATCACTTACACAGCTTAAATTCTCTAGGTACTAAGTTGAACAAGAATCTTTTTCTCAAGATTTTCAGTGAAGGAATTTGATACCTGATTGAATTTCTCTTTCAGTTGGAGAGATAATCTGGGAGGCTGCTGCAAGAAAAGCAAAAACCAGTGTCTGAAGGTAGTTATTCCATGCTTCTCCAAGGAGAAAGATCCCTGAGGCAATAGCATACTTGTTAAAATGATGCTAAATGATTCTCATGAAATCTTACCAGAAATAAAGTAGCATAAATGATTTAAGTATGCATGGTTAAGTAGTGACCTTGCACTGGAGCTTGGGTTTGGATTAGTAGGCTTCTTTTGGTTCTTATTTTCTGTTATTCTATACTTAAGTAAGTAGAGGCTTCTACCCTAGCTGCAATATCTGTATTTCTCATGCCTCTTCACTGCTACAGTATCCTCACCTTCTTTATGGTCCTTACTTTTACGTGCAATACATTTGTCTCCTGGCATATCCTCTATCTTACTCCCCTTGGTGATTCCTAACTTTGTGCATTTTTGTTTGTCCCTTCCTATCTCCCTAACTACATTTATTTATCACAAGTTTGTATTTTGGTTCCCCCTCTACTATCAGAGTACTTTTAATTCCCTAGAAGGGCTAGCCTGTGGTCAAACCACTTCCCATGGCATGTCAGCTCATCATCTGGCAAATCTTCTGAAGGCAGTGGGCACAGGCATGTTATTTGTGAAGCAGTTCATGGATTCCCAATTCATGTGCCCTCACTAGTGAAAGGAGCATGTGTACCCCAAGAGCTCCAGGTCACCATTCCCTTTTCAGATACTCCAGATTCTCTTGCTGATACTCTGGATGCATTGGTTTCCTCATCTCTTTCACTTATGTTCTCTCTGAGGCCCCACAATCTCATTGCACCATGTTGTCCTCCTGGCTCTGGCTTGCCGGGATCGAAACCATCAGAAGGAAGAAAATAATGGCAAAGATCCTTCATCAGCTCACCTCTCCGAGCAAATCACCACCAGATGTTTCTGAAAACAGTGGACTCTCTCAGACATGCTCTGCTCCATGCCTTTGTCCTGAACTCAAGCAATCCATTTTTGAGCCCTTGACCCTCTAAACCTTTCCTTTTCTTTCCCTTGGTTGTTATCCATCATCAGTTGACTATTTACTTTATGCTTGCCCAAGGGATAATTTAGGAACATTAACAAAGGAAGGCTCTAGCAGTGTGGGAAGGCCATCTCTCTTGACTGATATGCCTCAAGCTCCACTCTTGTCCTCAGTGGATTCCTTAGGGTAGCTATATACTATCCCTTTCCATGTACTGTAACAGATCTCAATGGGAAAGTAACTTCCTGGCACACAAAAATATTCATGATTTCAACTGCTTTGCTTTCCCATTGAGAGGAAAACAAACGCCAAATTCGCCACTCTTTTGCAACTTGAAAATGTCAACAGAAAATATTTAGTTTTTAAAATTCCCATTCTATTGCTGATACTACTATAAAACAAATGCATGTTTCAAAACAACTGTTTCAATTAAGAAAAACTAAACTCTTCATTTGGAAAATGGCAAAGTGGGTTGTTTCCACAATTTTAAAACTTTTTCAAAACTATTTTAAGCCAGGAGATTAATCAAAATGGATCTCCCACAAGCCGTTTAAGTTCAGTTCTGTCAATGTTTTCCAACTAAAAATGGTTGAATCAAAAATTACTCTGATCTACTGTATCTTGTACATTATTGAAGCTGTATTGATAAGTAGGTTTTTTAAGTAATTGTTTCAATTTGGTTGTTCTAAAAACTTTATATTAAAAATACATTAGTACACAATATGGATCTTGTATTAGGTTTCTCATTGCATAATTCCACCAAGCTCAGGTGATGTTCAAATAGTCCCAACATTTTCAAACCTTACCTCTTACTCTAAAAACGGTGAGCTCTATACTTAAAAATAATCTGAGAAACAGTAAAAGATTCATTCTTTATTATAGTTCACATCCCAAGTGTGGTGAGAGCTTCACAGGTTAACACTGGTGCTTCAGAGAACCGAGACATAAATTAAAACTTAGCTCTATAACCTCCGTTCTGAAAATCAAATCCTACAAATGGATCAACTGCAAATACAGACAATTCAGAAAGACAGGACCATCCAATATCATGTCTTCAGACTATAAAATCTTACAAAGAGAGTCTGAACAGACTATATAAATTGTGTGTGTGAACATGTGCCTACAAAAGCACAAAAAATAACAGTGAAAATCTTTCTGACTAAGCAAGCAGCAATTCCAACAAACCCTTTCACTGCTGAAATTTCATTTAATTAAAAATAGAATTTTTGCTGGGATAAGGGAATATTATTGTTGGTTTATATAATGAATCCTAGGTTTTCTCACATTAAAGGAACAGAGTAGTTTGTCTTTAATTGGAGAGATTAAAAATTCACCAACATAGATATCTACAAAATTATGCAACCTTTCACATCAATAAAATTTACTTAAATTCAATAAAAAATGGTAAGTATGCAGAATCACTTGCACTTAACTTGATGTGTACTGAAAAAATCTTTTTCAAATTAAGTTAATTTCAAACAGTAGAAAGCAATCTGAAGTAAAAACAGCTACAGTACATAGCTAGATATTTCTGGTTGCTTATGAGTTAATCTGGTCAATTGGTCACTAAAAAATTGTATCAGTCTCTACACTAGGTTCAATGAACACTGAGATGTAAGCTTATGATTGTAACTTGTTTTCTCCTCTGCTCTGGATGTTGATTGTTAAAATTAGAGAATGCTATCTACAGGCTAGACATCTGGAACATGAGCAAATAAACTCTATCCTCTAGTGCAAATCCACGCGACGGCAGAACCTGTTTCCTAGGATTGTTGAAAAATGTTACGAAATTAAAACCCCCCCCAAATAAATTTAACCTATTACTTTGTTTTCTGAATTTCAGAACTGCAATCTACATGTGATGAACTCCTCTTTTATTAAAACCAAAAGGCTCCTGATCAGACAAATTCTATGTAATAAAAAATTAAGCCACCTCCTTTTGCAGCCTCTTGGTTTTTATCCTGGCCTTTAGCGATAGCAGCTGAAGTTTCATAAGGATACAGGTACCAAAGCCTTGTACTTACATTTCCCAGCAGAAAGAGCTGCAATTTTTCACATAGTCCATAACACCTGTGACAGAGCTGCGAGGATCCCTTCAAGTGCCCTACTGAATTCCTTAAGCAGCAAAAACCAGTGCCCACCATGCTATATTGTTTTCCTTCTTTTATGACAGTGATAAGTGAGGCCTTGCAGCAGGAGGACCATTCATTCTGCACTATTAGATACAGCCCTTATTTGGTGCCTAATGTTCCATGACCCATAAGCGTTAAAAGATCTGCTAAGAAGTATTTGATCAGGTAAAAGGAGGCATACAAAAGAACATATTGGAGAACAAAAATGTTTCTTATAATGAATAAAATACAGCACAGTCAGCTAATAAAAGAACAAAAGGATAGTTTGAGTTGGAGGCAAATTCTTGCACAGAAAAACCACCACATTCTTTGGTGGTTTCAAAGCCACAGAGACTGTCAGCCCCAGGCATGAGAACAACCAGCCTCTCCCAGACATGCTGTTTGACCCAAGTGTTGCAACACTGATAAAAGATACAAGAAAAAAAAATCACGTCATGTTTTATATTAGTCCATTAGTGCCTGGTTTCCTCTGGATTGTTGATAATCCTCTGAGAAATAGACTTTCACAAAGCCAGCCACAGGGTTAATCCCTCAGGAATGCATTGGTCTGGCAGACTAGCAGAATAGGACAAGCCAGAGGAATAGCAATACTATGTCAAAGCCATACTTGGTGGCCTACACAAAATAATGGGATATACAGGGACAGTTTCTCTCTTCACCTTCCTTTGTTCACTTCTCTTCCACCAGCAAAGGAAAGGTTATTTTAGTCAGGCAAGGCTGGAAGGGACTTCAGGAGGCAGGAGGTCTCTAGTGCAGCCACCTACTCAAGTGGTCACCTTTGAGCTCAGACCAGGTTGCTCAGGGCTTTATCCTACAGAGTTTTATAAACCCCCAAGGACAGAAAGCACAACTGGACAGTCTGATGGTAAAAAAAGGGTTTTCTTATGTTCAGTCTGTACCTCTCCTCTTCTAGCTTACACTCATTATTTCCCAGTCTCTGAAAGAGCCTGTCGCCATCTTCTCATTAACTACCACACAGGCATCAAGAAACTGAAGTTAGGTCCCCAGTAGGCAGAGTCCTTCACACTCTCCTTGCAGGGCAAATGCTCAGATCTTGAGCCCTCTGCTGCATGTGCTCCCGTTTGTGTCTTTCTTTTGGGGGACCAAAACTGAGCACAGTGAGACAAGGTCTAATGAGTGCTGAGTAAGGGAGGATGATCCCTTCTTCCAGTCTACCACTACCACTTGTGCCTCTATTTGCGCAGCCCAGAAGTCCACTGGCCATCCTGGGCCAGGGAACAGGGCTGCCCATGCTCAGCTGCCCACCAGAGCCCCAGAGAGCTGCTCCCCAGCCAGGAACAACCCCACAGCCTGGGCTGCTGCAGGGGGGCTTCCTTCCCAAGGCCAGTGATGGCATTTCTCCTCCTTGAATTAATATGGGTCCAAACACTTCGCTAAAATGGGTAACTGGGACTACCAGCAACAGAAAGAACTGAAGCTCTTACAATAATTGTCTGCCCAACAAAACCACTCATTTTCGGCCTGAGCAGGGCCAGAGCAGCAGGAGCAGCCACTGTGCCTGTAGGAGTATCACTGGCTCTGCTGCAGTCATAGCAGCAGCAGCCACAGAATCAGGTCCGGTCGCCATCCCTATGCCTGCTGGCGCAGGAAGCCAAAGATGAGTACAAACAGCAACTCAAAGGCTTGCTTAAGGATATCAAATCAAGTGGCAGTGGCAGTATCAATGAGCAAAGTCTGATGAGCTGTTCAGGGAAAAAGCAATCATCTTGTTAGCCCTTAATCTGACAAAAGTAGCACAGAGCCCATCCTGAGAGCTGAACATGATTAACAGTTATTCTAAGGTACCCCTGTGTAATCAGGAAATACTCTGACAACAACTCCAGGAGGAGATTAAGGTCTTTTCTCTGCCTGAAAAATAGGTAAGTCTGCCTTCCATAAGCTCAGTAAAGAAAACACCTGTTTTGCAAACAGGCAAGAGCTGGCTCTGCTCAAGCTCTATACTGGCTCTGCAGCCAGAAGCTGTGGTTGGAGTTGTTCTAGTGATAAATCTCCTAATGTGCCCTATGAAAAAATGGAATCTGTTGGTTCAGACCTAGTGTTACACCCTTCACACACACACAGAGAACAGCTCGTGTCTGTTCAGCAAGCAGCAGAGAGGCAGTGGAACCTTCCTGCTTTTATTTAGCCAGAGCACAGCAGCCCTGACCCTTCCCTTACTCCAGTGCTCCCTCCCAGCACATTCCAGGGCAGCCCAGACCATGGGTGGCAGTAAGGACACAGCCCCATAAGGTGGCAATTGCAGAAGGGTGGCAGCAGCACTGAGCCCAAGGAGCTGCCTCCCACCTCTGCAAACCAGGGTCCTGGGGAACTCACCCAGCCCAGCTGCCTCTGAAACACAATTGACAGCAACCCCAGATGCCTGGACAAATTTATCTTGTTGCTGCAGTAACCACTGTCTCTGGCCCCACTTGGCCTTGCCACCTCCTCCATTGCCTCTAAAAAGAGATTTCTTGGTAGGGGAGGATGGGAAAAGTTCCTGTAGAAAAGGAAATCTGTGAGGGAAAAAATCCATTTAGATCTATAAAAACTGTAGAGCCAAAGAGATCCTAAAGACATTTTCAATGAACAGCCACTTGAGCATTCCACATTGAACCTGGGAAGAAACCAGAAAGGAAAAGAAAACCAAGGGCAACACAAACCACAGCACATTACCCTTTGAGCTTTTTTTTTTCCAAAAGATAATGCCATGTACTTCATCACTGCACTACTCCAAAAGAATTAGTTTCTTTTCCTTCTATATATTGCTGTGCCAGCTGACAAAGCTAGTAACAGATTTCAGTAGAAAAATTTTGCATATGTGTATGTTTTACTCACTAAAGGTTGAAACTACACTGCATAACTCCCTACAACTGCAGTAATCATTTAATGTCTTTTATTTAATGATACCAGCAAACCAGCCTATGCTAAAAGCTGGCTTTCATAAAAAATGAGGCAATTTGTTGACTTGGCAAATCAAAAATATGAAGAAAAAATACACAAACAAGGTAATAAACAATTACTTTCAAAGAACAAATCATCAATTTAGTAGCTTACATAATAAAAAGAGATGGTGACAAAAATATAGTGTAGCTGCATCTAGAAGATGCGGTTTAATTGGTAGAATAAATCAACTACAGAAATTAATGTAAAAAATCCAGGATTTTGGAAGTTTAGGAAGAAGGTCTCCTTACTGGTTTAATGCATAGTATTGTTGCTATTCGGCTCCCATTCTACTGACAAAATGTCACTGATGTCTACTGAAAGTTTGTCAAGTCCCAAATATGTAACCACCTTGCAGCCTGCTAAGCTTTTTGACCCAGGCATGTACTCAGTAAACACTCACTATTCTTCATCATAATGTAAAAATTCCTTTCCACATACAACAGGCCCATATAAAATTTGAAGTTAGGCCTCTCAAAGCTCTGCATTTTTGCCAATCTTTTCCTCTATTTTACCTTCTGGCCTGACAAAATTGATGTGCCCTGAACTGAAATAATACATTGAAGATCCCTTCTAATGCAAAACATTCTGTGATTCTATGAATTAAAGAATTGTTGTTTAAAATAAAATCACCTTCTTCTTCCATGGAATCTCACACTGAGTCTCACTAACTTTCTACTAACAGTGGACTGTGCAGTTACATGGCTGCAGCCTGGCATGTAATTTACCAGCAAGTATTAAGGAAGGACTAGAGCAGCCATGATCGTAAAATTTTAAAAAAGAAAAATAATTACCCTTTAATTATCTAGAGTATTCTGGGTTTGTTAGATGTTGTTTTACGAATCCAAAGTCAAGGAGTCTCCTCTATGACTTAATTTATTTCAAAGTATCTTCCTGACTAATGCTTGTCCCTGGAAGATATGTTAGTCATTCCTAATGCCTCAGATACAAGATCTGAAGTATGTTCTCCTATGGAGACATTCCCTTTTGGATATCCTCAAGCTGCACATCCTGGGGACCTGGGTGCTTCCTACCCTTGTAGCAGCTGGGCTCTAAGGATCATTATCCTTTTGTTTGGGAACATCCTGGCATTTCAAACCACCCATTGTTCAGGTACCTGTTGCACTGTTTGACCATACTTCTGGGGGGAAAAACATACAACAAAATAAAATCTCCTATCTAACCTCAAAATTCTCCCCAGCCTAGCTCATCTACAGAAAATCCAGAATAAAGTTTTAATATTCCTTCCACTAAGTTCTGAAGTAGATGGTATATAGGACTCACATATTTCTTCAGCGGGCAGGTACTATTCTTGTATTTAATGTATGCTTGGCCAATTAGGAGTAGAACTTTCCCCATATTTCAGCGTGGATTGCTTCTATCCAGTGAACATTCTATTTTGCATCAGTTTGTAGTGCAGCAGATGTAAAAATAGAAATGTGATTTATGCATGCAGCTTTTCACTGTTTCTTCACTGAAATCAGACACATGATAATCAACCATTTGAGATGACTGTGAGTTTGAGATTGCTAGACCCCAAGTCTTTGAGGAATAACAGTTTTCTAAACAGCAGAAATTCTCATCCTGAACCTTTTCTATGGCTTTTTAAAGTTAATGTTGGAGTTCTTCTATTCTTGAAGGTTTTTTCATTACTGATTAAACTGGTGTTTGGCATGGTGACAGCAGCATCTGACTGTCAAGGATAACATGACAAAGTGCCTTAACAAAGATTACTCACCAGGGACATGAGGGAAGTTTTAAGGTCTACTTAATCCTTGCCTCTTTATTGAAACTTGAAAGGCCATAATTAGTACAAAACAAGAGGGCAATTTTGTGATTTGGATCTGTCCACTATGAATTTAAGCCTTTCATTTCACACAGGCCAAACAAAGGCTCTCAGGTGATAACTACATTCAGAGAGTGCCAACCTAGCCTGCGATATAAATCAATGTCCTAGAGGTGAAACACTTCAAATCCTGTTAGTGTGTTACTAAACAATCTATTCTCCCATCTTAAGGACCCTTGGGAGCTGTAAAAACCAAGGCAATAACATAACCTAGACTGAAGAACAGATTTTCACACATCCCTTAGTATCCTGTACTGGTCAGCTTATTAAGATTGTCTGCACGTGTCAATACAGAAATATTTGGCCATCCAACTGCAAAAAGAGTTCACAAAAATTAATGGCAGCTATAAAAACCTCATCACTTTATTTAGACTGAGTCTATTCTTACCATGAGCTTTGGAATGTGACAGCTATATGTGCTGTACGCATGATACAAAATGCGCTGTAGCGGAACTACAGCTCCATGAAACTTCACAGGAAGGTTGGTTGGAGTTTTTTTGCAGAGAACTCCATAAGCAAAAACTCCACCAATTCATGAATTCACCTTGAATAAATCAAAATATTTTAAACAAGTATCTGCTTCAATTTTTAATTTTTTAAGATTATTTCAATTAAAAAACCTTATTTAGTTTAAAACATTCAAAATCAAAGTATTTCCTTTTGATTCAAAACACAATAGTTTCTAATTTTTAGTTAAAACTCACATCTTCCAACACATTTCATATTTTCAGTAGCCCTGGACAATAAAGAACACACCTCATGCAAGCATTCCCCATTCTCTGCATAGTACAACTTACACACCACCTCTTTACTTATTTGTTAAAAACCTTCTGCTTTGAAAAGCTCAAGGAACCACAGTCATCCAGTCAAATGCAAGGAACATGGAACAATTTGTATGCCTTGTAAAAACAAATTAAAGTTACTCTTTCTCGTTCTCTTCTGTGTATAATATTTTAAAATATTATTACTGGTTAATTTTTAAAAAATAAATATTAAAATATTGCAAAATAATTCCTGAACTAGAATGTCATATCAAATTGAATGTGTAACACCTATATAGTAAGGCACTTTTGCTTACCAATATAAATAATAATTACAGCTTGCTCTTCAGATAATTTGCATTTTCAATCTTCAGCTGTGGCAAGAGTCATTTGTGTGCTGCTGGCAGGGGTGGTCATGTAAGAGCTCAGAATTAACTAACAGCCTTTTCAGCTTCCAGTTTTCCTCTCTGGTTCTTTAGGTCATGTCAAAAGCAAATTTCTCTGCAGGCTCATGGAAACACCAGCCAGGGCACCTTGTGCCCTGCCTTGCAGCAGGGTAGCTTTTCTCCCTCTCACCCCGGGATGCCACCCAGCAAGCTCAGCTGTTTTGCAAATGCGATGCTGCGACCGTTTGCAGAAGCTGCACTTTTCAATTTTGCTCCACAACTTTTAATACTGCTTGGAGAGACATCAGCATTCCCAAACCAGTTACTCAAAATTTACATATAAATAAATGGCTTTTATACATAAATACCTCATTTGAATATTTAGTAGATATTTATTAGGATAATGTCCTGGAAGACATTAAGATAAATAGGATAGGATACATATTAGCAGACCTTGATACAATTTTGAAAGGGAGGATGAAGAAGCCCTAGAGAAAATAAGTGAATTTCAGTGGTATCTACGTGTGCTAGTGAACGTGATACTACTGTTATCACATTACCTTTACATTGTGAATACAGAAATATATTTTTAACAACAACTGGCTTTTCCTAGATCAATTTGAAGTGTGATATAAATATTTTTAAAGACAGAATGTAGACACAGCAAAAGAAAACTACAAAATGCCTGTTTTCAGATATGAAGCTCAGATCTGAAAATCTCTTACTTCACTTAGAATTTTATCAAAAACCAAGCAATTTCCACTTTTTTTTCCAGATTAATACCACCCAAATATTTTCAAATGACAGCAAAAAAAAAAAAAAAAAAGTTGTAGTACCCTGGATTTTTTTCCCCCAAATACTTCATTTTGACAACCATTCATTTAAATCCCATATTAAGAAGACATGGATTTGGGAAAATTACATGAAAATAATATTATTAGGTAACTACGCTTCTGAAATAACCTCATCCCTGATGTTATCTTTTCTAAGTCATAAATACTCATTTTACCAACTGTTTCCAGTATAATGCTATTTCAAGTAATTTAGCTAAGTATATTAGTAAAATTCTAATTATGTGTTTCATAGTCCACACAATCTGTTACTATGGCTTTGTATATTGCTGTCAGTTGACTTGTCCCAGCTGGGGAGCTGACTTTTTGTTGTCACTGTTTTTGTCAAACAAAAATATTGGAGGATCAAAAGATCAGGAGACCTTTGGAGGGTATATTTTCAATCCATTTGTGGCACTATGTTCCTCTTCATCAGAGCATTTGCACGTTCCATTAGCGTGACAGTTCCAGAGATGGATCAAGCAGCAATCTCTGGTGCATTCTTCTGCATGGCATTATGAAACTGACTAATAGAAGTTGTCTTTTATTTTTTAAGTGTGGAAATGCTAAATCAGCATTAACATTTCTTCTTGTACATGGGAGGAAAGAGAAGAAGCAGCAAAAGGGCAACTAAATCTAGCCCTCATTATTTTAGGATCACATTTTGGGGCCAATCTCCTCTGGCACTGAGTAGCTGAACTCTGCTGAATGAATGAATTTAAAAGTACTTTTTGTTGGATATGTATGAAAAAATTTAATGCTGCAGCAAAACAGAATCATAGAAAAAGGTGTGGTTTATACACCTAAATAAGAACTGAGATGCTAACATTAATCCACATTCACAGATTTTCAAACATCTTCTATATACATATATACCTATGAATACCTATGTATATTTGCCTACATAGGTCTATACATATATACTCTCTCTATTTTATGTATTCCGGAATTTAAGTATCAGCTAAAATTTGGTCAGTTTATATGTTGTTTTCAGCTTACAGATATTGAAAAAAAACTAAATGTAAAGGAATATCCTTTAATTTATGCTTTACTCTTTAAACTACTTTCCTGTGTAGACCCATCAAGATGATTCATTTGGATAGCTCTCAAACCAGTGACTACAGCTTTCTCTATACCATATATAAAATATAATGACATATATATATATATATCATATAATGACATCTATATATATAAAATCAATGACAGCCTTGTCTGTTATTTTTCCTTTCCAAAACACTACTGAAATAATCTTGTCTAAACACCGAAGTAGTCAAAACCTCAATCATTACAAACACAAATCTTGACCCAGATCCCACTGGGAAATGTTCAGTTTTTCACAGAAAAGACCAGAATAGAAAGTCACTAGATGTTCTCCCTCCCCAAAGAGGGAACCAGCTGTATTTATGTCATTCTTCAATGGCTCTACATCAGCCCCATCTTTTTCAGCCTCCCTTCGATAAAATGTCTTACCAAAGACCATGAGAGAGTCCTCAAATAGTAAAAAATAAACAAACACCCTTAGTTCCATTTTAGAAAGATCTTTTAAAAATTCCTCTTCATCACATCCTGGGGAGTCTGGAAAAAATCCTTCAAATCCTTCAAATCCTTCAAATCTATACTCTAAGGAGAGGATTGCACCTTCACTGCAGAACAGATTTGCAAGTACACTGCTGCAGACAGACACTGCAGTAAAAATTTCCCAGTTAACAAAAGAGATGCATAGCCTTGACACACACACACAGAGGCGCTTTTTTGTTGCAATGTTGCAAATTAATCCTTTGCCCGGGAGGCTTCCGTGGCCCTACTGTTAAAATTATGCATGTTGGGAAAGGCAATGTATGGATTACCTGAAGATGCTGTCAAACAAATTAAGGCTATTGTTGAATGTTTGCATTTCAATGTCAAACACCAATCGGCTTCACTTGGACTATCTGCTACAAATAGCAATGAAAATGCAGGACAGCAAATTATCCAAAATTACAATTTATAAAAAAATACCAAAATAATTTAAACCTTTAAATCTTGAGAAAGACACATCTCAATGCACTGAGAGAAATCAAGATCCATACTCCGACACATTTTTTATTATATCCTCGCAGTTCAGCTTAATAGTGGAACAAGAAATTTTCATGGTAAAACATTTCTTGAGATATAATTTAGCTAAATAAATGTAAACAATTAAAATTAAAAAAAAAAAAATAAAGGCATGCCACACCACTCTAATGTGCATGAATAGTAAAGTTAATGAAGAAAAAGTCAAGTCTCTTAATTTTCCAGGCAAGGAGCTACAGTCTGACATTCATTTGAGAGAGGTCTCATCCCAAGAAGATCACAGTCTGTTACACCTTATGGTTTCAAAAAAAGTTATGACCCTCAATTTTATCTCAGTCCAGATAAGACCATCTCCTTTCACACCATCAATTTTAAAATAGAACAGTGCAAAGGAATCAGTGAGGAGCCTACTTAATAATTAATATGGCCAACCAAAATTCAAGCACTAGCCATTGTACAGCTGCCCTAAGACATGCAATAAACAGTGGCTATTATCAATCACAGTAATTAGACTTCTGCAGCATAACCATATATTGGGCTGTATAAAAAACCCTATTTGGTGTGTATTGTGATTTGTTTTAGATAATTTTCATGACATATCCATTCCAAGAACAACAGCAGACATAGCTTCTGCTATTTGTTTTCGTTAGTACTACAAGATAACATGCAATTTATTTCAGTCTTCAGTGCAAAATAACTACATGTGTTACTAAAAGTATGATGATTATAGATATTTCATCTTTCTCAAATAGCTAAAATTGGTAGCTCTGCTAATTCAACACGGAATAGATTTTAAAGAATGAAATTTAGTGTTTTATTCGTATGTTCACTATGGAAAAGTTGTTCATGAGAAGACAGGTGACACAGAGGGTTGAGTGCAAAAGCTCTTTGGCACTGAGTTTAAGTCAGGACTGAAAATGAGCTTTACTGTTCTCATACAGCTAATCCAAAGGAAGTCGGTGAGCTTCAGAAGAAAACATCAATTTGTCACAACTGATAGCCTGTTCTACAGATATATCTTAGTGAAATAAAAGAAGGTTATTCCAGGGCAAAAATGTCAGTTACGTGATGAAACTCCTATATAAAAAACCACCTCTCTAATGCCAATAGGGTCTGTCTAATGAGTTGAGAAAGGAAGTAAAAAATGTTGCAAGGCACTTAGGATCAAGTGAACAGCTCTAACACTTTTTACATATTCTTTTTTAAATGTGACAAGAATTAGAATGTTTCTGCCCCTTCTATATTTAGATCCTGTCATTATAAAGAAGCAAAGCTTATTAACATGGATATTGAATTTTTTAAATTCAAGATACAACTCTTGATTATTCTTCAAAAGCAAATTATTTTATAAGAAAAAGAAAGAATTTCAAGTACCATTTTTTTTTTACATTGGACTACATTTTTAAATTAGCACAACTGGTTCCTAATCAAATTAAAAGAATAATTTGATCAAATAATAGAAATATGCAGTTTAACAAAGCTAGTGCATACTATAGGGAGAGAGGGAGTAGCATATATTTTTTCCTGCAACTTATTATCATACCATCAAACTGTTAGATTAAACAGAAAACTACTAAAAAGTTTTGAATATTTTGGATATTTATTGAAGCTAGTTTAACTTCAGGTATGTATTTGGGACTTTTGAAATCTGCCATCAGCTTCACCAGGTGGAGCACAATGTTTATTGTCTGCCAGTGACAACTGGAAGGTTGTTATCCAGAAATTGTTTTTTCCTCTGCTAAACCGGTAGGTGATATCTCACTCTGAAATTTTTTAGTTCTTTTACATTTCATTTCATAAGCTCAAACACAGAGTTTGCAGAAAGTAATGAGTGATCTGTTGTGCAATTGTCTTGCTTCTCAATAACTGCATTGAGCTGGCTGATATTTTACACATACCTTCATGCATAAACACAAACATCAGGCTGAAATAAAATCTTAAGACAGTAAGTATCTATCAAAGCTATAAGAAACTGAAAATGGGGCCCTATGACAGGACTTATTAGGAGTTCTGACTATAGGCAGGGCTAGTAAGCCCATTAATGAAATAGACACATACACTCTGTATGACACATTCATTGTTTATGATGACTAAAACTAGTTCATGGCAGCAGAGAATCAAGCTTTGTAACTTTAGAAGTCCTCTTCTGTATTCTTGCTTTAGCCTTCATAGAAATATTTAACTCTCCATGAGATGTGATGTGAAATTGCACAGGAAATGGTTTGTTTTGGGGACAAGTGGTCGATGGGAGTTTTAGATGAGGCTTGTAATGGAAGCAAACTTCAACCTTAACTGTACAATAGCTATAACTGTTCCATAATAAGAAAAAAGATTAAATCTAGGTATATTGTTTTGTCACTCTGGCACCCTGGAGTTGGTAAGAACCATTTGCACAATCCTGTCAGGACACGACACGCTAAGAAAATTGAATGAATATAGGTTTCTAACCTTTCTAGGGAAAAGATTTGTCAGATGCCTCTTTCTTCTAGTTTTGTTCTGGAAAAGGCATTTCAAGCGACTGGGGTGCAAAAGCATGTACAGTACTGCAAAAGTGACTGGCAACCTCTACAGCCACAAGACAGCCATTTATTTACACAGAGGTCATGGTGCAGAGTTAAATAGGAGAAATACTGAATATTGCATTACACCGCGTATTCACCAAATGGATTATGATATATCTGTATCTTATTCATACTTCAGCAATGATTAAAAACTATTTTCTTATATATTTGATATTTTGAAGGAATTTGAACTTGAATTTGCTTCTGTGTAATGAAAATAAAGTCAACAGAAATAAACTACTCAAGATATGCAGTGTTTAATATATAATTATACACTGTATAATTATGCACTCTGCATAATCACTGCTTCTGAGCAATTATTTTTCAGCAGACCAAAGCACTAATCCCATGCTACTACCAAGCACATTTTTTTTAAGGTCTGCTTCAGTGGGATGACAAGACACCAAGTTGCCAACTATTGCTACTACACCTTCAAAAGAATGAGAGAAACAATGAACTGCTCTCGACCACAGAATCACAGAATATGCTGAACTGGAAGGGACCCACAAGGATCATCAAGTCCAAATCCTGGCCCTGCACAAGACTTGTCCAAACGCTTCTTGAACTCTGTCAGGCTTGGTGCTGTGACCACTTCCCTGGGGAGCTGTTCCAGTGCCCAACCACCCTCTGGGTGAAGAATAATTTCCTAATATCCAATCTAAACCTCCCCTGACACAGCTTCAAAATGTATAGGAAGGCATTATTAATTAACATGCAAGAGTTACCATTCTACAGATAAAAAACTACCCTTACTAATGGTCTTTAAAGTGTTCTGCTCATATAAATTTTACATTTGCATAGCACAAGTCATGATGCTTTAAATCTCTTCCTCTTAAGTCATGCCTAATGTCCTGTCCAAAGTAATTTCAAGATGCTGAAAAAAATCCTATATAGTCTTACAACAACAGTAAAAATATTTTCAGGAACAGCTTCTGCTGTAATTATTTTTACATGGCACAGAACTAATAAGTATCTCAGAAATGTGAGAGATTACCTATATTCATTAACAAAAACTAAGCTGCTATCAGCTCAGAGAGTTTACAAAACATTTGGATTTTGTAGTATTTCAAACAAAGTGTGAGAAATGGGGCCATTTTCTTTTGGCTGCGGAAAGAAATCTGAATACAAACGATTGGATTTCTCATGTCTCCAACTGTTAAGTTACATCCTTATCATTTCTGTTAAGTTACATCCTTATCATTTCTGACTAATTTTCTTGTGCCATAAGATTAGGAGACCAGATAGTTCATTATCTCTTTTAACATATTTTGCATGTCGTAAACACACTTAAAAACCGAAGTCAGAAGTAAAGCAGCTCTTAGATTTGGCAAAACTCTGATTATAAATAAATTAGTCTGCATAAAAGTTATTATTTTCTTCATTCTTACAAAATACTTATGTTCCCAGAAATTCTTTCAAAACATTTTACTCAGTTGTGATTTTAAAAAATTCATCTTATTTACAGCACTTTATAAACAACGACTCCAGAAAAGTTCATAAGGATCTTACTTTTGTAATTCAAATGAGGTCAATAAAAATGAACAATTAAAAGATGGAGTAACAGAATTCAATTGTGAGTGAAGATAAATATATTTTGCTTTGCTGTTAGGAGTTACTATACTGACCTCAACAAGTATAAAGGTGCCCTGGGTACTTTGAAAGACAACTGGAACATTTTTGTAAGCACCATATAATTTATTTCCAGAAACGCAGGCTGGCTGACCTTGAGATGTCATGTCTGGACACACAGTCCTCCTGTTGTAAGACCAAGTCAATGATTACAACTTTTATTGCACCAGCCAGAAGGTATTTGTAGAAAAATAGGTATTTGTAGCTAAATCTTGTTTTAGAAAATGTCTTTTGAATATACATCCTTGACTGGATCAGAAAAAGCTGTATCACATACTAAATTCCTTATGAATTGTAACATAGGCACATAAGATTTTAAGAAGATTAATCACCTAAAAATGCAGACAGCTTGCAGGAAAATGCCTGTTTGAATCTCCCAGCAAGGCTGGTAGCCATGTCAACAATAGGACTTAGGCACCATTTAATCAACTTAGAAAAAAGGGGCCACTTACAAAATCCCTGCATCCAAACTCCTGTCATCCCTTAGTGAGAAAATAATCAGCAAGTACAAATTCTGTGTTCCAGTCTCAGCTTCCAATGCATATTATTCAGCAATAGTTGTATGTGTAAACTTTATAAGTGGACTGGATCTGACAGTACCTTGCCTCTACTCAGGTGGGCTACTTGCTCTCATTGCTGGGCTACTTGCTGAATCCTGGTCCCTGGAAAAGAAGACTTAGATCATGTAAAATACCCAAAAGACTGGACAGAAGATGTAATCTATATATAACCAACTAAATCACCTAATGGAGAAAAATAGCAAAGTCAGGAGAAAAAATACTTTAAAAAAATGGCCAGATGACAAATCATTCTCTGGAGATGCCTGTTTTTCACCGCCGACTAAAGGTAGCCTGGGATTACCAGTTTAGCCTAGCTTTAAAAACCAAAAACTGGACTCTTCCCAAGACCAGGGTTGCAGAGCAGCAAGATGCTTGCTCAGCAAGGCAGCAGCCACTCCCACTATGGAGGAGGATGGGGCAGAACTTTGACATATTCCTCAGTGGAGGATTCACTTTATCTTTTGGAGGTTCACAAGAAAATATGACTTTGTTTCCTTTTATCCTCTAGGAAGGAAAACACTAGTTGTACAAGCCTGTTTAATTTGGTAAGTGGGGAAGTATTTGGCACCTAACAGAGTTTTCCTGGGCCTCAACACAGAGAGATACAGTGCCTTGCACTGTGGAGAGGAAGGCAGTGCAAAGCTTTAACAATCCCTTGAATCTGGTCTTTGCTATGGCATATCAGAACCTGGCAGAGCTATCATACAAATAAATGTAATAATAGTGTTAATTTTATCAATTATGTTGTAAATTTCATTTTGCATGCTTTCCTACAACTTCTGGGATTCTCAAAGAACAGCAAACCATACCAGAAGGGTGGCATAAAGTGGTCAAACACTACTCAGCCCATATTTTTTCTTCACAGAAGCTGGATGGTGCAATACATGCCTACCATATCAGTAGTGAAGTTTGTTTCGAAGGGACCAAAATTTTCTGCTGTAAACAGTAAAAAGCTGAGCTCTCTCGCATTAGTCTCCAAATAATCTCTAGTATTATAGAAAGAAGGAATTTATTAAGGATTTAATGAAAACTACTCTGTTTCATCAAACTCCCTGCAGACAAGAGAACTTAAATGATATGACATCAATAAGCACTATAATTATGTGAGGTTCAGAAACATCATAAAGTCAACAAAGTAAGAATATTTTAAAACTTTTGTAGCTTTGGTGGCAAAAACATTTACATGTTACATTTTCTTAAAAAAAAGAAAGAAGAATGCACTAGAGTCATGTATCTACCTACTGCTCCCTGGACAATCAAACAGAAATAAAATTATTTCTAAAATTCTTTATGCAATCTGTTGAACAGAATACTATAGAAACTTCAAGTGTTTCAGTAAGAAAACAGCAGTACCATAACAACACCATGAATTCAGACAGAAGAATGAATTTCCATTGCTGAAAGTAAGTGTTGGTTTGACTTAAAGGAACAAGTAACCTGCCTTTTAACACATTTTACTTTTTTTTTACATTTAATTATCTATGGTGATCTTGTTAAAATACTTTATTCTTTGCTGTGATTTTCACATTTTATGATTTTATCTCCAATATATTTTTTAAAAATCCTATTTCCAGAGAGATCCAGCATATAGATATCCTTATATAACCCCTTTCAAATTCACCATCTACTGTTTGCATTCTACTAACACTACCCTCATAAAATCCCTAATGATTTACTCAAAGCCTGTGCTTAAAACCCATTGAATCCCCATCCGCCTTGATTTATCCAACAACTTCAAAGCATATATAACCTTTCCTTCTTTTTAAAACACTTAATTACAAAAATTTGACTGAGGAAAAGGTTGGCACTTGCATCAGAGAGATGAGGACCAAAAGTCGGCCCTTTTATTTTTAATCTTTTTCTCTGTGGCTTCACAGAAGCTTGACACTGCTTCGCTGAAGTGGGATCCACTTACTTGGGATGCACTTACTTCTTTGTCAGAAGCATAAATCAAAGAATGGTTAAAATAGTGAAAGTTTTGAACTATTCAGACTAAATAATAAAAACAGATTAGGCAGAAGAAGATACACAGTATTTCCTTGATACTCCTTTGCAAAACACAGCGGGAAAGGGCAAAGATCTAACAACCTACAGAGAATTCTTCTCCTGGAAGACTTGTTGCTCAGGGGACATACAAACAAAGTCAAAACCACTGCAGTCACAGCATTTCAACACTGTTTTCAAAGGGCTTCAAAACTGGGAGCCCTCCTTTGAAGGCCTCTCCACAGCCCAAAGTCTGAACAGAATGGAGTTAGAAACTGCTCCTTAGGCTGAAAGGACAAGGACAAGTCAACATCTAGGCTTCTCACATGCCCTGTTTACTGTTAGTTCATTCAAGCTGGGTAGTCAGGGCCTTTTCTTTGGATGCTTAAACATATTAATACGAATTTTGCCTTTTTAAATTGAGTTTCTCTACACTAATAGAACTTGAGGGCACATCAAACCTCTGTTGAAAGCACAGATTATTTTCTGTTTGTGTATTGAGAGAGAAAGGAGAAAACAGAACTTTAGAAATTGAACTAGGGTATACAGTACCACTGAGGGGACATGGTCAAAGAAAGTACCTCTGTATTTCACACATATCCATTTTTCTTTTGTCAGTCTTCCACTATTACTAAAGACTGTGAAAAATATAAGAGGATATTTAAAATCTGAAGCAAAAGGCCAGAAATAGGACAGAAATTTCTCAGTGTTACTCCCCTCTTCATAACAAAGAAATACAATTCATAAATAACCACACAAGTCGGGGAGGCTGTGTGGTTTACAGAAAGAACCACTGACCATCGTTGGTTGACAAATATTCCTACAGAACAAGGTATTACTGTGTTCATAGCAGGCAGGACAGTAACAGCTCTGTTCATCCATGCCATCCAATATCAGGTTCCTGTGCTCCTTAATAGAGTTTTGTGACCAAAAGCAATGGTTGGCTCTTTGTAGTCCTTGGCATCAAGGGATGAAGCCTGATGGCTACCAGCCTGATGTAGTTTCATGCTGTAGGACCTCCATACATACTTTGCAAGGAATGATGTTTTACACAAAATCACTTCTCCTTCGAGGGAGTAGGTTTAGGTCCAGACAGTTTATTGTCTCTCTGGATCCAAGGAAGCTGTCTTTACTAACCAAACATATGTCTCCACAGATGTGAGCAGTTCCACACAGAAATGCTCAGATTAGTGTGGACAAAACTAACCCAGTTACTAGAAAGCACAGAACTCTCTTAGCACAGTGCTCCATGAGTAGTTCTCCCAATTTCTCAGTAAAGCTGGCTGGATGGGCAGTGAAATGCCCTCACTGTATGTCTGCTGGCACCTCTTGGGCAGTGACCACATGTTGACCACCGCTTTATAGACATGTCATTTACAACTTGCTAGCTCGGAGAAATAGTATTCTTTCTCTGAACAGAACTAGCACTTTTTTCTCATTTTCAGACTCCTGCTAGAGGTTCGCAGGACTCTTCATATGTGAGGGTTGAAAACACCGCTATTCATCCTATGTCCAGAAAATTAATCAACAGATCCTTGATATAAATGCTTGGATCTTCCCCTATTAAATCCTTTAAGATGACCTTGCAAGGTCCTCTCCAGTTGTTTTCAATCATAAATTCTTACCTGGAAGATACAATCCCATGCTGCAATTCCTTCAAAAAGAAACTTCTCTGTTCCTGTCAACATCAATGCTTCCTTCAAAAAGAAGACAAACCTTCACTTTCTTTATGGTATGACAGGAAGTAGAAGCTCCATGAAAAAATTTCTCCACAGACCAGAAAAAGAAAGAAATGCTCCTTTTCAAAAGTGTTAAAAATTGATATTTAAAACTATTTCTTTTGGTTTTTTGCATCAAAGATCAATTAGGATGCTGATGCTACCAAAAGACCAAACCCACAAAAATGGTATTACTTCAATATTGGAATAAAAACAACCAACACTGTTTATAAAATTAAAGAAACAGAAGAATGACAAGCTAGAAGAGTAAATCTCAATGTGCTTCCAGAAGAAACAGCCCAGTTCATGGAAAGAGAGAAAAAAGAAATGTTTTTTCCTTCCTGAGTATTTGATCCAATAAACACAACAAAAAACATTAGTAACTTCCAAATTATTTCCTCTTACTTATGATGAAAGACTCACAACTCCTGCAGCAGAACTCCACAGAAACATTGTCATGAGGATGGTTTATTTTAAATAGAGCATTACCAGACTATGATGCAGAATTATTTATTTGGGGTTCTTACAATTATTATATATGTCTTTTTATAAAATTAGTTATACACAGCAAATAACCTTGCAAGTTATCAGGGTTAAGTTGGATTTTTTTAATAAGCTAGAATTTAAATATACGGAAACATACAACTTTGAGGAAAAAAACCAGTCAAGTCTAAAAAAATTTGAATTTAAATGCTCAGCCATACGGGCTTCACTTATGAGACAATCTCTAGCTGCAGGAGATAAATCAGAGCACAGCAGTAAATTATAGTCTTAATTCATCTGATTATATAATTTTATTCTTCTCTTTTTCTCTCTTTTTAAATCAGTGCTTGAAGGAATGAATTTATTGCTGAGGCTTCTCTTCCTGTTCTGAATGATGGATTCTTCATTATTCTTGGAATTACATATATCCATAATTTAGTCTTCAAAATAATTTTCTTTGTTTTATAACTTAGCTAAAAATATCTGCCTCATACTTATTACTGAAATATTAGAAAATTGGGGAACTTAGAGAATAATAAAAAATATGTAAATGTTCTGCAAAAATGAGATTTCATCGTATTTTACATTTTTTCTTATCAGACCTTATTTACTGAATGAAACTTTTCCAAAAAACTCTGATGTGAAAATCTGAAAATATAGAGTAGCCCGGTTACATTATTATGATGAAAGACTCAATTGCACTAAAACTGGGAAGTTTAGAGTAAACAGATCCCTAGATAATAAAATTATTCAAGAGCTCAAGTCTACAACACACTGGCATTAGATTAAATTGCTGCAGATACAGCTTAATTGTGGCATTAGTGGGAAGAGGGTAAATGCAAAAGGTGTGACAGGTGGACACTGCTCAGGGAAAGGAGCAGGTGGATGAAGCCTTGCTGGGAGTATTCTTCCCTTTACTCTTTTCTAAAAAAAAGTAGCAAGACTTTCTCTGTGCCCTGCCTTTCTGAAGATGATGCACAAGGAAAATGCTATTGAAGGACTTAAGAACAAGTCCTGCCAAGAGGCAGGCACTCAACACTAGCAGGACCTGCAGACTGGTGAACTTGGCAGGTTGCCCTTCTCTTCTTACCAAACCGGCTTTTTAATCCCTCTCTTTGGATTAACATCCCCTGGACTTAAAATCTCCAGCCACTTTGCTCTACTCATTTTCTCTAGCTTTTTCTTCCTTTTTAGATAGATCATTGCCTTTTTCCCTCACTAACTCCCAATACAACATCATTCAATGAAAAAAACCCTTGTATTTTAACTAGGTTTGAGAGGTACTTCTCATATAAGAGAATAATCACAAAGCAGCCAATTCCTGTAAAACATTTGCTGTTTGTCCTCACAGTTTATACAGTAGGAGAGGCTGAAATAATTTGTGTAATAACCAGCTGGATCTCAATATTTTTCTCTCAAGCTGTTGGTTTGCTCAGTTTTCTCTCTCTTTTCAATACAGCAGTTTCCCCACTGAACTTGCTGCTCCTTAAATTCCATCTGTGCTTTCAAACTATTACCCATCTGTGCAGCACGAACTGCAAATAAACCTTTGACCATGTGCTGAGCAAGCTTCCTCTGGTTTTGTTATACTCTGTAGCCTCTTTCATGGGCTGGTGAATAATCATTAAACAAGACCAACATTAGCTCAAATCATACAACATGGCTATTTCTCTGACGTAAGAAAAGAGGAAATTAATTTTTTTTCTATTTAAAAATACTGGTATATTTAAATGTAAAAGTAAGATTTCATCCTAAATACACTAAAGCACTTGTTGCTGTGTCCTCTGTGTAGTTGGCTGTCATTTTCAGAAGTAGATAGTTATTGCCATTGTGCTGGTTTTGCCTGCAGTAGAGTTGATTTTCTTCATAGTAGACAATATGGGGCTAGGAATTGTATCAGTGCCCAGGAGTAGCAGCCAAAGGGACTCTCAGAACTTTCTTTCCTTGGCACCAAGCTCAGCTCTAGTACCACTCACCCCACTTATCCAGCCCCACTGCACATCATGAAGCCACAGTAAACATTTGCCCACAAGATACGTCACTCGGTGTGTCACAGTTTGTGACTAGCAAACAAGATCAACAGCTGCACTTCTCAGCAACGCAATGCAGTGCAAGGTTTTAAGAATGCTTTTAAACAGTAAGCAATGCAGTGATATCTCCACTCTACAGGTGTTTTCTTTCTGATAACACAGTTTTCCTTTTTAGTAGAAATGAAGAAACAGCAGAGATTACATATTTGGCCTACATGTATCAAGAACTTTTCACATTTAACGTGTTTAGCTAAAACCACACTGAATGACAGGACCACCCTTAAAGATACAGTCTAGTGGTGAGGTCATGTGTCAGCCCAGGTTTTCACAAAACGATATACAAGAAAGCTACAACAAAGAACAGTCACTTGGATCACAGAACATGACAAACACGTTTTGCAGGATTATACAGGATTTGATTTCTATTGCTTCCTTAACAGGCCTACTCTATAATAGCTCCAGTGATTCCTTAGCAAAAATGGGATATGATATTTGCAAATGCAAAGCTATTAACAAAGCAAATGTGTTATAATACTAATTAAGAAACCACTAAGCAACCATGCATGACCTATTCCTGATTTGTGCCATGAGACTCTACACACTGAAAGCAAATGAGAAAATTCAGCAAAGAGGATGACCATGCTAAGTTAAATGAATTCGTCATTCTTTATTAAATTAGCATTTATATTCTAAAGTGTTGTTAATAACGTTTGGTTCAGTTAATACTGAATCTGAATAACAGCTAATTATGTCAATAAAGTAGAAATCTGCAAATCCATAGCATGAATTCTGTGAAATTTTGCATTAAAAATTATTTTATATTCCCCTAATCTTTACTACTACAGTATTCAGAATTCTATTTAAAAACTATCAGTGTTTGAATTAAAAATACATCTTTACACAAATATAGACTGATTCCTTTTAAATTTTTTATTTACAAAAGCATGTTTATGTCTTAAAATCTCATACTATGTAATTTTTTTCTTATACTTATCATTTTTCTGAATTTGTAAAGCAAAGACCTTGTAGTATTTCTAATATTTCAAAACAGGACAAAAAATTGCTGAAGCTTAGGAATGAATACTGTGGGAGCAGACTGGAGACTTCTGCTCAGTTATGTTGTAAGACATAGAATTTTTAATTTAATACTGAGAAATACTATTTTAGTATTCTCTGAATGCACAAGTGTCACATCCACTGTGTGCACCAGATCTTGAAATAACACTTTAGGTTCTGAAGTTGAACTGACTGTTCTCACAGCTATTTTCTTCATCGTTACTCTTATTTCTAGATGCCTCACAAGAAAACCAGATTTCATCTAGTTTTCACTGGCAAAATTGTAGTCATGTAAAGAAAACACTGTCCACTTTGCTAGTGAAATGCTTTTTTCTTTTTCCTTTTCAGTGTGATTGCTCAAAGTCCAACTGACAATTGGATGCACTACCATCACTATAGCAGGACAGTCTCACGGTGTGCGGCAGGACGGTCGTCCTGTGAGAGAGAACAGATCCTCCTTTCACTACCCCTCTATTGCAAGCCTGCTTGATTCAAAGCAAAACATATGCATGTCCAGTTTTGCACCCAGGCTTAGTACAGGACCACTTGATTTAGGCTAGATGAGTTATTTTGTAACACCTGCTTTCTTAGCACAGTTGCATAAGAATAGGAAAACTAAGATTGCAGCACTCAGTCTGCAACTAGTTGAAGGTATCCAATAACCTGCACAACTCTGCAAACTTGCATATGCACCTGAAAAGACCAGGATGCACAAGTGCTGGGAGATAACACCTGCCTGGACAAGGTGAAATAGCTTCATTCCCACCTGAGGAAAAATGAGGTAATCCTTTGATCCAGACTTGTCCTAATCCACAGAAAACATTTATTCAGGTGTCAGTGATGTCCAGATGACACCAGATTAGTGTAGTTTTGAGGGGTTTTGGTAAAAAAAAAAAAAAAAAAGATGATACTAATTTCAGCTTCAGTTTCTCTCATTGAAGAGCCCTTGAGTCAGGATATCCTGACCTCACACAGCTGAGAATCACCAAATGTTTTGGCCATCAAGCCCAAACACAACATTAGACTTGCAATATTGTGTACCCAGAGTGTGGCTGATTTGTTTGACTAATGCTTGATTTCCAGTTGTTTAGCATAAGAAAAGGCTTGTTTGAAATTTTGAGATTTGTGTACTACCTCAGCCAGTCTCTTGTGTAGACCCATCACAGCAGCCCCTAACTCCCTAAAAGTAGCAGCTGCAACACACAGAAATGAAAGCTGGTATCTGGAAGGGCCATACATTTGGTGAGAAGTATTTTTCATCTACCTCTTGCATATATACCTGAAAATTATAGTACCCAGAGTACATCCTTTCCAGAGGTTTGAAAGAGATGAAACATACTTATTTTGAACTAATTTTCACACATGGGGTATATGTATGTGGGGAGGTACAATAACAAGTTCCCAAGATAGGTTTTCTCTTAAAATTCTCAGAATTTTAGAATTAAGACTGAAATTCAGTCTTTAATTTCTATTATTTACATATATAAGTCCCTAATTATACTAAAGCTTCTGAGATTAACCTTTATTCAAAGAGCAGGCCGTTACATACAAATATGTAACATAACTTTATTGGTGACTTGCAATCTAAATTAAATCCATCTAGGAAACATTTTACCATTCAATATTCATGCAAGTTGTGTTTAGCCAGTGGCTATCTGAATTCATATAATTCTACATAAAATTCTAATTCAGTTCATACATATATATTGGGATTCAATATACTTGTTTTCCCCACAGAATTTTTTTAATATCAATAATAGTTATGGAAAGTGGGAAACCAACAGGTGAGAGGTTGACAAGTTCTCAAATAACTGGGGGCAGTTAAGAATAAGGGCAGCAGTAGTACACATGTGGCCTACTAACAGTACCTTTACTACTAGGTACAAAAAATAGCTGGCTACACTGTAAAATGTCTATTATTAAGTAGTGCAAAGCAAGTTCTACATTACAAATCTCTTTCAAGAACCCAAAGAAGAACACAGAGATATTGTTTGAGGAGAAATCTTTTGGGATATGTGAAAAATTATTTCTTTAAACAACAATAAAAACTGTGGTTAAAAAAAGTAAATATTTGAAAAATAATTGCACATCTTCCATTGAAAGCAAAAATGCTCTTTGGGAATTCCCATGATGTTACAGCTTGGCTGTGAGGAAGGTTGATTAACAACAAAACAGCTTGCATGTCACTGGAACTCTAGGAGACAGCTCTACTGAGAATTGTAAAAACTCCTTTGAAATCTATAGATAAATAGAGAAAAAAAAGTCTACTGACATTATAACAGCATGTACATTAACTGAAACCATGACATATCAATGCAAATGTATGTAACCTTTCAACGAAAAAGAAACTAATATTTCCGAACATAGAGCATACATGTTCTATGAACTTGATGCAGTTTCCTGGCACAACCAGGAATTTTACTATGGGCCAGTGGAATTCAAATTTAGTACACATTATATTAATTTGCAGTTAGGAAGAAAGAAACTCTGACAGTAATAATTTTCCCTCATACTGAAGGTGAAGGAAATTTGTAGCCATTCTGGATTTTTATGCAGTATCTACCCCCAATGTATCTCTGTAAAAGATCTAAGTGTATGAGGTCAAATCAAAGTACTACACACGAATAATCAACTCGTGATCCAATAGTGCACTGGAAGTTCAACAAAGTTGTCTGGAAAATGCATACAAACAGCAAGTTTTCTTTCTGGCGAAAAATAACCCACCTTATTTGACAAGTTGTGTGTCTGGTTTTTGCCTCTGGCCTGAGTCCTACACACTTTGAATCACTGTAGACACACATTGGACAAGCTTTTTATCCTGGAAGCATTCTCTGCTAACGATGACAGCTACCAATCAAGTCAGAAGCTTTCATAACGTTTTTTTAATACATCTGTACTACAATATTTTTCAAATACTTTTAACTATTGATATCAAATCAATAGCTTTTATGTCTAGCTTTAGGTTTCAACTACTGCATTTAAGCTCTCTGTTGTCACTGTTAAATATGCTAAACATTTTAAAAGTCATAGTCAAAGTACACGGCTTTGATCACAAGTAAAACTGCGATGGGAAGTTTAAATAAAGTAGAATAAACATGAATGATAGGCTAACAGGAAACTGGTAGCTAGTATTAACATGTTCCGTCCAGGATTTACCACTAATCCTCATAAAAATAATATTAATATTCTAGAAACATCATAAATTACTCTGGAAAATAGTAGGAAAAAAGAGAAACACAGAAGTTGATCTCTTTTGTTGGAGAAATGCTACTACAATCATTTTGTTAATACACCATCCTAGCAGTATAAAATCTAATGAGTTGTATGTTACTGACATGCAAGGTATTATGCAAATTATATTCAAACCACAATGACTGATAGCAGGTCAAAGCAGCATGTATTAATATTCTACCAGTGGCACTACAATTACTGTAAAGTACTGCCTACACACCACCAAGACAATTAATGACATTCTCTACACGTACACTAATCTACATTAATTTTTTTCTTAATCTTCTTTATTTCAGTCACAGTGAAAAGAAACCTACTCACTACTTGAGCATTTTTGCTTTCAGCAGGACATACAGAACATTTCCAGCTAATAAGCACTAACCCTTCTAGCATATGAGTTTCCAAATGCCACCATCGCACGTTACCCACAAGACATACATTTTAATCTCACTCTTAATATGTCTCTGTCCCAGTGAGCCAGAATTTTACTGCAGGCTAACTAAGCAGGAATATAACTTTTTGTTTCATTTTCCCTTTCAAACCATATTACCTGTGATAAAATTAAGATATCATTACACATAACAATGCACAGTCACCTGTGAAGAATAACACAAGAGTCAAGTATTTAGCAAGGAGTGGCAAAGACCATGTTCTCCAAGCAGAGCCACTGCTCTTTAGCAACCACCTCACACCACTTTGGGAGAGCATTTATACATAAGAAAACTGACATTTTGAATGGAAAACTCATCTTAAGCCAGGAAATTAGCATGACGTGACAAAAACAGCACAGAAAAAAATAAAAGTTATGGCTAATAATAGAGGGCTGCACACAACTCTGATGAAATTTCAAACATTTTCCCTAGATGGCATGAAGTGATGTAGACTGACACTAAGGCAACGCTGCTGTTCACTAAGCAGAGATCTCCAGGTTCCAATGTTATAAACCAGACCCCTTTCAACAAGTCACTTTTCTCTTCTTTTCCCATTCCAATTCTTGTAAGCATCATCCGTTCTCACTCCTCAGACAGAAGGGTAAAAAGCAAAATCATTCCTTACTTGTTTCAGTCACAACCTAGGTCATCATATGAATCATCAGCCACAATCCCCTCCTTCAGATGATTCCCTTTCATGTTATTTTTAAGAGTCTGCATAGGTTAAATATCATATCATTTGGTGTCAGATTAACGTATTTTGAATAGATCCCATTTTGGAAGGATTTAATATTTTGGGAAGTGTTCAAGGGTTCACTTTTTTTGGTAAGAAAATTCTTGGTACAGAACAAAAGCCAGCTTTGAAATCCCAATACACTGTGGCACAGACAACTCTACACAATGACTACTTTTTTATTTCAAAGAAATCCATGTTCTAGTTTAAAGTTTTGTATGTTTTTCCATAGTAGTGCAATAGTTCAGGAAAAATATAATTTTACTTTATTTTAATATCATAACTTCTTTAAAAGTTTGGGGCTACTCTTGCAAGTTATCTCCTCAAGCACATGCCAAGAGAATTGATTTGATACCAGTTGCTACTAAAAGATCACACCAGCTATAAACAAGCTAATTAATTCCCCAGTTGCAGATTATGTCTATTTTATGATGGTCACCTGTAGTCTTGTAGCTAATAAGTCTCCTAAGTGTGGGTTCTCTCTATTCTACCACAGCTTCCGTAGTGTTACAATCTGATTCACAACTTTAAAATTTGTAATGCTGCTACTGGGTCTTCTGCACACACATGCACTAAACATATTCTTTGGCCATTCCTAACATTAATGTTGGCTTCAACAGGCCAACAAGACTGAGTAGAATGAGTTAACCCTTAAGCTTATATTTTTAATGTCTGCACAACAGTTAAGCACATATGAAAGTGCTGTGTGCTGTTACCCACACATGGTTTCTCCAGCTGAACTGAAGCAGAACTCACTGGACTGTTGGCAAAAGGAGCTGCCCTTCGCTGTGTTCTCTCTGCTTCTGGCCTCTCTCTGTTCAGCTGTGCATACTAACTCCATCATAGTTTTGTTTTCCAATTAAAATTTCACTGAGAATGAAGAAAACATGACTAAAGAAAAATATCCACTGGGAGAGCAGTGGATATCATTTACCTCAACTTTAGGAAGGCTTTCAACACTGTTTACCAGAATGTTCCTTAACAAATATTAGGGCATTACACTCTGGAGGGGTGGACAGCCAGAGGTGTAAAAGATTGGGAAGATAAGGCTCTGAGAGTAATGGTTAATGGGACATACTTTGTCTGCAGGCCAGTAAGAGGTGATGTTGCAGGAGGCTCCTTGGACCTGCCCTGCTGAACACCTTTATTAGGGACTTGGAGGAGTGGCATGCACTGGCAGGCTGTCTCTTCAAGACTGCAGCTCATACTAAGGTGCAGGGCCAGCTGATAAGCTGCAAGGTAGGCCTGCCATTCAGTGATCTGTCTCTCTGTCACACATTACTGCACACACACTTTTCCCAGCCTCTCCATCTTCGCAGTGAAAGTATTACAAGAAGGGCATTTACCCCCTTCTAAGCATTAGTTTACACAGAAATACAGATCTTTTGAAGAATTTCCATTTCCTCTATCCAAGGATTGCTCAGTACCTCTTCAGCAAGAGATTTCTGAGATCCGGTTCCAGCCACTTGGATTCTCAGCTCCTGAAATGTCCTTTTCCTTCAGACAATTCAATATTTAACTATTTTCAGAAGTACTGGATACCTGATGTTTGAAAAGAAACATGCTTGAAAAGAAACAGTCCTGTATTTGTGTGTCTGAAGTCTTTTATCAAAAGCAAAAATATTTGCATCTTTGTGAACAAGAGATACAGAAATCATTTGCATCACATATTATGAATCCTTCCAAGTAAGTTAATTTCAGTACAGCACAGTAGTCTGGAACAGCCATGTTTCCTTTGTCTTGAGCATCAAGGATATAAGACAGTAAGAAAAGGGAGTTCAGTGATTGGACCAACAGTTCCAAATTTATAAGAATCTGCCTCAGTTCTCTAAACTTCTATAGGTTTCCTACAAGACCTTAGGGGACCCAGTCAGTCTTCTTATATAGAGACCACATCCATAAAACTGCAAGGCATAGTAAGACATGTAATCACCTTACAGTATAAAGTAAAATTTTTAAACACTCAAATATGATGGTAACAAAGGTGGATCATGTACCTACCATCAATATATCATCTTCAAATTGTGTCATGATACAAATGTGGTGCATTGTAAATTTCTTGAGTAACAAAGAAAAGAAAATCAAACTAATTTATAGAGGTAAATTAAGTCTGCTGCAAAGTAGATTTCCAATCGATAAAAACGGTGTATGTGCTTGTTTTTAACATAAGAAACATCAGAAGTTGGGTTCCCAGCAGTACTTGTGTTTGTTTTGTGTTTGCTGAAGGGCTAGCATTGTCTAAAGAACTCAAGCAAACAAGGACATCATCCTGAGCGATACCTTGCTTAGAGCTTGTCTATGTGTGACACTGTACAAAAATTTGTCTCTGTTTTCATCAGCCATATCCTAGAGATGTGAAGTAACATTTAGGGGCAAAAACCAAGCAGGTGCTAACGAAATAATGATTATAGGATGGAAATGGCAGTTAAATTACAGAGATTTGCTGTGAATTTTGGGGGACCAAGCACTTCTACTATTTTAAAGAGACTACCCCTCACATATCTCACTTATTCTTGCAGTACCATTCCTAAACACGCCTGGTGGGTACCTACCTGTAAGTAAAACAAAACCCATGCTATTTTCCCAGAAGCACTTTTTTAACACTCATGATTATTTCTCAGGCAGTTATTTCCTGTTTGGAGCTGGAAGTGGTGGGGCATGATTTTGTTGGCTGCTACTCTGTGAAGTTTTGTGTGTGACCATATTTCAAGGAGGCTTGGCACGAGCTCAATACAGAAAATCAGATCCTCTAAAGAGACCTGTCCATCCCCATATCTTACTTTTATTTCTACAGAGGTGTTCCCAGAGGATAAGAAAGTCATTCAGCATAGTTTTCCCTCTAGGGAACATAGCCACAAATATAAACTCAAGTCAAAGATTGCAATCATATTCCAGCTGTTTTAATAACAAGTATGTGTTTTTCAAAAAAGCACTTTCAAGTATCTGGCCTATTTATTTTAGTAAAGAAGTGCTCATTATTTGAGCACTTCACTGTCTGTGAAAGGAAGCACAAACATCCGTCAACAGTTAAATGCCAGAAACAATCTGATTGGGATGGGGATTTACTTGATTCCCTCTTTACCACGACGCCCAGCCAAATGACGGGAGGACTTTCAAGACTATTTACAGAAAACAGTTGCTCATTACGATAAAGCATGTCTTCTCAGCATGAGTGGCTGAGAAGACAGGAAGCCACTTAACTGTCCCTTCAAAGCCTACTAGGAAGGTTCCACACAGGCCATGATCTCTGCAGTGAAGAAGACCTCATCCAGGGCCTCAGTGAGCAGCAGACAGATTTCAGTGCCTCTGTTCCTCTCTCATGAATTGCAGAAGACTTAGCCTCAACTTCTTCAAGGCAGAGTATTTTCTTGTGTTCTTACAGCACATAGAACAATTAAACCTGAGCAGGACTGTGTCTATAAGATGGAATCAAACTGAACACTTTCATTCCATCTTTGTGCCTCAGGTGTGTGTAACTAATAAGAAGTCCATTGCTTCCCTTCTGCAGATATCGATTCTTTAGTGGGGCACAGAAAAAGGTTGTAATACTCTCTTCTTCTTTGATGAACATTACACAACCATGTAAATACCACTTTTGACAATCCTGTTTCCTGAATTCTACTCGCTTCTTCTAAAAAAACCCCTTCCATTAATCTATTTTAATTCCCTACATAGAGTGAATAAATAAACAGAAAAACACAGCACTGATCACCAGCATCAAGATAGCCTCTGTTATGGTTCTTTGCACTACAAGATGTTCATCAAAAATCATCAGTCATTCTTTCAGCTAGGGAACAATACTAAAACCAAAAGGGCTCTTTTGTTTTCTCATGAGGGCTTATAACTGGAGTTTTAACAGCCATCTTTGCATCCCCAAAAAGTCATTTTATTTTATAAAGGAATCCACATCAAAGATTTCATGCACTGTCAACACATTCTCATCATTGTTTGCCTACACTCTTTGAACTGTCTCATTTCAGCTACTGAAATACTAAAATTGCATTTTCCTCTGTTCTGTCAAAAAGTTGTGCAGATTAACAGGACAGTATTCTATAGTTCCTGAACATTTTGTTCTCCCCAGAGAAAGTGGGAATTAAATGCATTATTTTATGTAAAATAACCATCAAAATATAAGAATTATGGGTTTGCAGTAGCATGCAAAAGTGAAGAGGAAATTATCATCCATTGGTTTTTCATAATAAATAATAAATGCTACTTAAGAAGTATAAGATGGAATCAGACAAAGTTAAAAACAAACATGAATAGCAATGTTTGGACAGTTAATATAGCAATCACTGTAATAACAGGATATGTAGATATCTAAAGTTTATATGGGTTCAGTTAGGTCAGCTCATGCAAGAAAAGTGTCACTGTCTGTCCAACACGAAGATACAACCTCTGATTCAAAAAGTCCCCAGATGCAGAGAGCTGCAGGGGTATTACCAAGCAGGCAGGACCTCTGAAAATCTGTCCTACTCTCTGCAATTCCACAGGTCTCCGTTCACCAAGGAAGCCCAGGCTGAACTGATCCAGTGAAGCTGAACTCATATAAAGCAAGACTCATGCATGAATTTTAAATGACCACCCAAATCCAGTAGTTCAGCACAAGGCACAGAGAGCAGAGCTGTGACAGTCACACATGATATTATGTGTTTGAAATGTTTGAACTTAGCTTTAATGACTAGTTCTTACTAATTTGTTGATTAGGCTGATTTCATCATTCTTCTGTTGAGCATAATGCTGTAATTAATAATGGAATACTCTCACATCCCTTCTTCTCATAAGGAAGGAAAATGTTCATCCTGTTTTACAGCTGAGTAGTCAGAGAACAGGGAAATCACGAATTCCTCTTAAGATGACCCAATTTCAAAGGTATATTTGGCCAAAGATTTAAGTCTGCTGAGAGAAGTTAAGGAGCTTTAAATCGCCTAAGATCAGTCAGAACCATATTTGGAACACAATTATTATTCTCTACAAGGCAGGTAAATATAAGCTAACCACTTAGTAAATACCACCAATACACTGTGACCATTCTTATACCCTCTGATCAGATGACAACTTTGCTAATAAATCAGAAGTTCCTCCATGTGAGCCTCATACTTGCACAGAAAGATAAGGATTTCATGGGATACAAAGGTAAGACCCCAACCATAAGATTCAGATTGCCAAATGTGTAGTACATGAGTTCCTTAGAAAAAAAAATCACAAATAAATAATGCAATTCTGAAATTTTCTCATACCATGCATATTTCAGTACATGCTTGGAAAATTTATTTTATCCACTGGATTACAGTTATTTGCTTCGCAGAGTCAAAGTGCAGTGAGTACTTAGAAGATAATAATTTTCATGGACTTTTCCCACCAAATATTTTGAACAGTTTTTATTTTTGATAGTAGAACTTTTCTAATCATTAGATCTCTAGACTTTTATGAGGCATCAGATATTTGATGACATAAGATTTAAGAATTATACAGAAGTTATAGCTGCAATCCCAAAAGTATTTCAGACAAAATAAAGTCTCTGGATGCTGCCGGTGCCAGGAGAGTCAATGAAAAGCTGGGAGTGATTTCACACTGACAATATAATTCAGAGTGATTTCTACAGAAACAACCTCAGAATTCTCATTGGGTTTGATCCAAAGTCTTATTAAGTTTGTGGTAAGGCTTATCTGTCTTCTTTGTCTTGGATTTTTCCTCTGTTCAAACAGCAGTGTGTTATATTGCTCTGTTTAAAACCTGTTTCTTTTGAGTGCCTTCATTCATTTTTAAGGTGTTTATAGAAACATCATCATGATTTATTGTACAACTGCTAATAATGAACAAATAACTCAAAAACTCTTTGACCTCCCAATGTTTTCCACATTGCAGTTTTGATAGCTGTTATATGACTAATCAGTGAATTACTGAACAGTTAGAAGTGTTGATATACAAGTCACTTTTTATTAGTGCTTCTGTTAAAAAACAGAGTACTAGTGAATCCAAGCAAACCAATAGAAGAATTAACCCTCCTGTGTTCCAAAACGCTTTCTTGTAGACAAAAAAAACCTGAGACACAAATATTCATCACAGTCTTTTCTAGAAAGAAAACCTAACAGGATGTTCTGACATTATGTCTGATCTACACCCCAAAATATTAGCTTGCAATTTTCTCCAAGAAAGGTCTCAGAGATACTCCTGTCTACATCTTCTAAAATCAACTTTAAAAATAGATAAATAAAGGCAGATCTAATAGTACTGGGATCATCTTAGAAAAGATATGTGAGAAATTTCTGAAGCACTGGTCCTAGAAAAAGAGCTTACCCTGTAGCACTGGGACTTTAGCAGTAAGAGTATTTTATGTTCATTTTCACTAATAGCTCTTCATCACAGTTGTATTCTTACATGTCAATGGGGGGGTTTTTGTACTGCAAAAGAAAAATTAAAACCCCATTAAAGTTCCAAGCAGCCTACCCCCATTGTCTCATCTATAGTGCCCAACAGCATTCATAGCCTTCAGGCTGCCATGATTCAACTGCAAATCCTAGTTTATAACAAATGGATGCAAAAATGCATTGCTTCAAGGACACCAATGTAAGAATGACAGTTTGGCATATTAGAAAACGCTAAAAAGTTTTTAAACACTTTAGTAGCTTTTATTTCATACTTCAATAGCAATGAAATGTTATGTTTAAGTAACTCTGAAGATATTTCAAAGCTGTATACGCTTGATACAGGAATATTTGGAGAGCATTAGAGAAACAATAGTTTTATTTACTATAAAACAGGGTGGTTTATATAAATCAAAATATAATATTGCAATAAACAAAATAGTACAAGAACAGCACTATTAGCCCAAATCCAAGCCAAAATAAATAAAATAAATCATCCTGTCACAGAAACATGGACTTCTCCGGTCATGTTCTACCCTTAATATACCTGCAAAAGCAGCTATACTACCCTGCACACCCCAAAATTCAACAGCTTCAAGTGAAGTGGAAAACATCAGACCCCTTCCTTGAAGAATGTTGTTCCAACATGGGAACGAGAAGAGATCCAGCTTGCCTGCTTTTGGCAGTGCCTAAGAGGTGACCTACTTTTTCACAAGGATTAAAAAACAATTATTTTAGAATAAAATGTGGTCTCACACATAGAACTAACAGCTGACTATTGTCAAACAATATCATATAACATATGCTGGAAGTGCCTCTATTTAAGAAGGCCACTGCTGCAGGCTACACCTTTCTAGATGTCTGAATATGTTCTAAATTAATCTCAACATTGAATGAAACACTACAGACTCCTATCAGATCTGCAAAGGCACCAATGACTACACAAAAATTAGTCTGTATCAAGAGGATGAAAGAACAATCTCTTAGTGAGACAGAGGACTGTGGAAAAGAAAACAGGCCACATTTGCTCCCCCAGCTTAGAGAACTGGGGATCAACTGGGATCTCCATAACAAGGGGCACTTGCACATTATCTACTACACTCTCTCTTTTTCCCACTGGGAAACATCATCTTTATCAGCAAAAAACTGATTTCTCAGCACCACTGATGCTGTGTAAACTGAAGAGGAATTTTATTGCAGTTATGCGGCTGCAAGCATACCTCTTTTGCCACTGTAATTCCCTAATACTTTTTCCAATATTTAGAGCAGTGGGATTCTTCATATCAGAGCAAAGTCCCATCTCCTTCACTCAACACTATAAACTGCAGTATAGGAGCTGTAGCAAGACTAAACAGTATAAAGTTAGACATGCTAAGGAATGGTTAATGGCCACAATCCTTTGCAGTTGCCTCATTTATGTAAGCAGCGACCACAGCGTGTCTTGACACACTGCCACTGTCAGCAGGAGTCAAGCCCACAGCTTTTGTCACTGGAAACACACACTGCTGCCTAATGAACTGAAGGAGAGCTTAAGAAGCTTAGCAAGTCAGCCAGTAGAGAAAATACGACTCAAAAGAAGAGTTTATTTGAATAGACCTTCAAATTGTCTGTTTAAGGAGACAAGTTTCAACTAGTTCTACAATTATTATCCCATATGTATCTATACAGTAATTTATTATTCTAAAGTATCTAAACTTTTCACGTGGGTAAAGTCCCCCAAACTTTCTCACAAAGAAGTACCACAGTACTTCAGCTAAAAAGTTACCTTTCTTATATTACATTTACAGAATAAAGGAAGAAATTTAAGAAATATTTAGTAATAAATAAAATTATGTCAGATATTTGGTATAATATCAGGTTTTTTCCAAAATTTTCATAGAAAATCAACAGATTTCAGCAATATGAATGCTTTAAAATATGACAGGTTTACTGAGGACTTGAGGCTGTTGTCTTCCAATTTTAAAATGTATATCAAATAACCTTATATTGCAAAACTTTCCATTTCAATTCTGCTCCTTTTAACAGTGGTTTAAATGAAAAAAAAGGGGCAGTTTTCCAAGATGTTGGCACATAGGAACTTGTTTATTTCAACTCTGGTGATTTCTAATGCTATTAAATTAGAAAATATAAAACAAGCACATTAAAAGGCAGTAACTTCTCAAAAGAGGTAATGACAAAGGTGGATCTGAAAGCAATAATGTATATCATAAATCCATGATAATAAATCTAGACATTCACCAAAACATGATGTCCTCAGCTCAAATCCCACTGCTCTTATGTAAGCCAAATTCCACATTAACTTGGCTGAAAAACAGGTTGTTTCCCTAGTGAAGAGATGATTTCTTGCAAATATGATTAAACTCCAGGAAAAGCACGCAGCAATCAACTAAATGTAAATAATATGATCTCCACCCTAAAGAATTTACAGCCAAGAAATATAAATGTAGGCAATCACTGAAGTACCAACCACCCAGGCAAAGGAGCCCCCCAAGGAGCCTTTTTGCTTTCTGCAGTAAGTTTTAAATAAATCTTACAGAAAAAGAAGAAAATCCTTCTATTGTGTTGGGAGGATTATCTGGTTTGAAGTAAGTTATTTTGACTTTCTCACTGCGGTGTCTCAGGGTTTGTCTCTGCTGCCAGCTTCTCGTGGGACAAACAGCAACAGAGCTGGCTCTGCCCTGCAGCCAAGTCAGCTACCCCAGCCTCACAGCCCCATGGTGCTCAGCATGGCGGTGCTTCCCAGCTCCAAGCTCCCTGCAGCTCGCAAGGTGATTATATACACATATCCAGATGAAAAAGCCTATATATTCTGCTTACTTATAGTAATTACTCCTGGAGAGAGAATACGTTCCGTCTTACCATACTAACAAAGACTCTTACAGTGCTTTGCAAAATGGAACATGTTTATTTTAACAAGGGAATTCATTACAAGGCTAGAAATCCGACTACAGAAAGGAAATATTCTAGAGTCCTTCTTGGCTACTTTGGTATCTTACGTAGAAAATCCTTTAGAGCTTGTCTCAGAGCTTTAACCCAGAGAGAAGCCTGTACAGCACGCTCACCTGAGTGTGAATCTGAGCCTGGGCTCTTTCTCTAGGTCTCACTTTATGACAAACCCAGCCCCTACATTTTTTTCTTCTCTCTTCAGCAGGCAACAGACTTGATAAACAGCTAACATTTTCTGTTGGTTCCTCATTTTATGCAGTCTGGGGCTGGTGAAAAAAAAAAAAGGCTAGATAATAGTTATTCAACACAAACCAAGTCTCAGCTCCCATGTTCTGGAGGCCATCTGCCTGTGCATTCTTCTCTTTGTTCAAGAATATCACATGTTTCAAATAGCAACAGAATGCATTGGAAATGCTTTCTCTAGGCATAGTAGACTGAAATGAAATACTACATCCCAGGCTCAAATCTGAACTCTCAGAAATATGTTTGAACACGTGGATTCACTGGAGTGAATTCTTTGAGGCTTTTCAAAGTCTATGTGTCATTGTAGACCAAAAACTAGGTACCCAAGAGTCTATTAGAATGGAAAGCTTTCATTTAGGCTTTGTAATATAAGGCATAAGCTGCTTTTCCTTTGAAATCAACCTTTTAAAATTACTTTTTAGAGGTTCAGGCTTCCTCTTAGAGGGAAAAGACTTTACTAACGTAAGGCTGCTAATGAAACAGGGCTGACTGGCATGCATAAACAGATTAGCACTATTACCCATACTGATAAAATCACTCTGATTATTCTGCTTAGGAAAGCTAAAAACCATTATTTTCTCACCTATGTAATACTGAAAAAGAAATCCACTCAATAGAAAGGGAATTATTTCTCCTTTTTCTCCTGTCGAAATTTAAAATAGCTGAGAAAAATTGTAAAAACAACACTTTTTACTTCTTCTGTGAAATGTTAATATTCAAAACTATCATGAAATCTGGACTGTCGTGTGGTCAATTTCAGTATCTGTGATTAATTAGCTTTTAAGAAGACTCATCCAAGACCATGTTATATGTCAGGGTCCCTCCCCCCCGCCGTGTAGCCCTGGGAGAGGGGCCCTGAGGGCACAGACACGGGGCTTCCCTGTCCCTGCTCAGCCTCGTTCCCATTGGTTGGTTTGTGTTCCCTGCGCGGGCAGAAGGACCCTTGGTCCCGTGACTGGAACAGTTCCTGGGCAGAGCTCCGGCCATGCGGCTGGAGAAATAAACATCTCTGAAACATCTAGCAAGAATCTGTCCATATATATTTCTTTTCCACGGGACTCCTTGTTTGATATATGCATGTTACAGTATCCCCACTGTAACAGTTATACACTTGCCAATTAAAAACGGGAGTAGAAAAACCTGCAAGTCAGATGTTCAAGTAAACACAAAGCATTTCCATGTTGATTGAAAAACAACACAAATTCAGCTTGGAGACTATCCATGAATAATTTACTCTCTTGATGATGTACAAATATTAATAGACTTCCTCAAGACAGCTCAGTAAATCGAATGATTTATAGAAACTATAAAATGATTACTCACATGACAGGCTTACAATAGTAATGGCCTAAGATCTCCCAAATGCATAGAATCATAGACTCATTTAGATTGGAAAAGACCTTTAAGACCATCAAGTCCAACCATTAACCCAATACTGCCAGCTCCACCACTAACCCACATCCCTAAGTGCCACATCTACATCTTTTAAATGCCTCCAAGAATGGTGACTCAAACACTTCCCTGGGCAGCCTGTTCCAATGTAATATAATAATTAATATGAATCTTTCTACAAACAATAGTTTTTAAATTTAATAATACATTCATATAATCTCATTTTGGAGAGAATCGTCATGGCAGCATAATGAGTCAGCTGCAATTTCCTAACAGTATGGGCTGAAAGTCCCTAAAAGAGTGAATTACAGTAATCAGCCCTTGAGATGACAAAAGCATTAATTGGCATCTCTGTTGCTTTATGCTGATCAAGGTCTCAGCTTGGCAACGATATAGAGACTGTAAAAAGGAGCTTTTGAAACAGATGCAAACAGTTCCTAAATGGTAAAACTAAGAGCAATGTGATACTTTATAACCAGATGTATCAAATGATGCTAAAAGCGTTACAGAGTGTAATAGCAAAAGGGAAAGACTAGAGGAAAAAAATTATTTTAAATATTCTGCAACATAATTCACGCTCTGTGAAGCATACCATTAGCACCGGTATTTTTCCAAATAGATTACACTTCTATAAATGAGAACATAATTACGAATAAATGGAATAACTTCTAAATCACTTAAACACTTGGTCACCAAAACTGGATTATTGTTGTTGGCAGACTTCTCCATTCTTCTAATTAAAGTCAACTATTTAAAACACTTTCTTCCTATTAATCTGACACATGTGATGAAGTAACTATAAAATTTAACACCCTCTAATGAAACCATTTCCACCTTGCACTTCTTCTCGGTAAATGGTGACATTCTGTTCCCCAAGCAAAAGAAACAGCTATATGAATTTCTCGGAGAGTGAAGCCATGGGCAGTGTTTGACAGGTGAAAAAACAAATAAGCCACAGGCTGCCTTTCAGTGACTTTGCTGAGAGTAGAGAAGGATGGAGACTGCACAGCCTGTCTAGGCAGCCTGCTTCACTGCCTGATGGTTCTCACAGGAACGGCATTCCCTTAAATCCAGTCTGAACACCTCATGTTGTAACTTACGTCATGTATTTCCTCTTCCTCCCACCATGCACCAGTGCAAAAATGCCTGAGTCTGTCTCCTCGTTGACATCCCCCTAGGTATGGGGTGGGGAAGTCCCCTTGAAGTCATCTTTTTTCTAGGCTGAACATCCCCAGTACCCCCATCTTCTCACAGGACAAATGCTCCAGCCCCGATCATCTTCCTGGAGCTCTGCTGAAATCACTGCAGTTCATCTGTGTCTTCTCCCACTGGGTGGCCCAAAACTGGATGCAGTATCTAGATGCAGTGCTGAAGAGGCAGGTAATCCCTTCCCTTAATCTGCTGGCTGTACTGCTGCTTACACAGCCCAGGAGGCTCCTGGCTGTCTGTGCTGCCAGGGTACATGGCTGGTCCATGCCTACCTGCCCACCAGGGCCCCAGGTTGTACCAGGCTGGGTGACTCATCACACAAACAGGAACCAGGAGCGCCTCTCTCTCATATCAATAGATGAACCGTGTCACCTGGAGCCATCTTTCCTGCAACAACATTGTCAGTATGACTGATGGGTTAATTGTAGAATCATGCTTTAAGAGGGAAAGACAAGGAAAATCCCAGGTTCTTTCTAAAAATCTGGAACAAAACATTTTCCTAAACAATTTTTCGGTATGCTAGGCAACACAGTTTCTTTGGGGACCATAAAATCACTGAGGTGTACGACTTATCCATCTGGAACTGGACAATAGTAAGGCCTCTGTAAATTTGCCATTAACTGTCCTTAAAGCTTCTGTGCACTCTCATGCACCTTAGGTCAGAATTCTTAACGCATCAAAATCATTCTTCATGGACATAGCATCAACTGAGATGAGAGTAAAAATACACTACATAAAGATTCACTACTGGGAAATCCCACAAACAGCTCTAGATAAAATCCTCTGCTAAAATTGATTAACCACCCAAGCCTCTGCTTCACCTACTGTAAATTATGCACTAATTAATGTTTGCTTCCTACTAGAGAGTGGCATTAATATGACAAGAAACAAGATCACAAACACTAAAAAACACACACAAAACACCTGATTAGCTTCCATTACTGAAAAAGGAACCAAACAGATAATTAATTAGTCTTACTAATTACAGCTATTCCTAGATCTTGTAAGAGACCTTACATCAGTGTAACTCCTATTCCTACACCAGAATATCATCTGAGGACCTGAACAAACACTTGCCTTTCATTTTTAATCATCTCAGCTGTCATTTCTAAGTACAGCACAGAAAGTCACCACCTCACTACAACATGATCCCACCTCACTGGCACCGGTGAGGCCACACCTCAAGTGCTGCATCCAGTTCTGGGCGCCTCATTTCAAGAAAGACATTGGGGTGCTGCAGCATGTTCAAAGAAGGGCAGCAGGGCTAGTGAAGGGTCTAGAGAGTGAGTCCTATGAGAAGTGTCTGGGATTGCTTATCTTGGAGAAAGGGAGGTTTAGGGGAGACCTTATTGCTCTTGACAACTACCTGAAAGGAGGTTTTCGTGAGGTGGGGCTTGGCCTCTTCTCCCAGGCAACTAGCGACGGGACGGGAGGAAATGGCCCCAGGGGAGCTTCAGATTGGACATCAGGAAGAATTTCGTCATGGAAAAGGTTGTTAAGCACTGGAATGAACTGCCCTGGGAGGTGCTGCACTCACCATCCCTGGTAGTATACAAGAAACAACTGGACATCATCCTATGATCTAGCTGACAAGGTGCTGATCAGTCAAAAGCTGGACTCAATCTCAAAAAACTCAAAAGCTACCTCATCGCTGTTTCCAATAAGTTGTT